>NC_027755.1:18883884-18887049 GCF_000695525.1 Brassica oleracea var. oleracea
ACGCTTCCTTGGTCCCCTCTTCACCTGGTCCAACAAATGCCCAACCCTGCCCATAGCCAAAAAACTCGACCACTTTCTTATAAACCATCCCTGGATTGCTTCCCATCCCCATAGCCTAGCAAGTTTCCTTGCTCCTGAAATCTCTGACCACTGCCCAGCCATCCTTGATCTTGTTGTTGATCTGCCTAGAGCAGGAACCAAACCCTTCAAGTTCTATAACTTTCTCACCAAACACCCAGATTTCTGCCAGTTGGCTGGGACAGATTGGAATCAACTCGGAGGGACGGGATTGAATCGTTCTCATCTCTGTTGGAAACTAAAACAGATAAAAAGAGTGTTAAAAAAATTGAATAGAGAATTTTCCCAATATTCAAGAGAGAGTAAGAGAAACTAACCTGTTGCTTCAAACTGTGCAGGTGAAAGCCCTAACAGACCCGTCCTCTGCAAATTTCGAGGAGGAGAAAACAGTCATGGCAAAACTAGTCTTCCTGCGATCAATTGAGGAGAGCTACTTTCGACAGAGATTTTGTATCTGCTTGTTAAAAGAGGGAGACCACAACACTTCTTTCTTCCACCGCCTCACCCAAGTCCGGAACTCCAATAACTCTATCCGTTCTTTCTGCCTCGCCAATGGTGACATCATCTCAGACCCTATTGCGATGGGCCAGATTGGAATATCCCATTTCAAGAATATTCTTGCTCCCCCTTACCCCCCTGATACTACCTCTTCCCCGCTCTGGGTCCAGAACTTAACTGACTACCGATGTCCCCAGCAGCTCCAAAACTCTTTAACCACTTTCCCTGCAGCAGAAAAAATTTCATCAACTTTATTCAAAATCAACCCCAACAAATCTCCTGGGCCTGATGGTCTTACCTCGGGTTTCTTCAAAGCAGCATGGCCAATTGTGGGTGTTGACGTTGTCTCTGGGATCAGCACCTTCTTTCGCACAGGTCACCTTCCCCCAGCTTCTAACTCTACTATCCTGTCTTTGGTTCCCAAACATAGTGGTGTCTCTGCTATTGGAGACTACCGTCCCATCTCTTTCTGCAACACACTTATCTCTAAGCTCTTGGTGAAACGCCTAAAACCCCTTCTCCCGAAGATGATCCTACCCAACCAGACTGCATTTGTCCAGGGTCGCTTGTTAGTAGAGAACACTATATTAGCCTCTGAGATTGTCCACGGTTATCACAGAGACAAGGGTCCAAGTAGAATTACCTTGAAAATAGATATTGCCAAAGCGTTCGATGACGTCAACTGGAGATTCATCTTCAACTGCCTTTCCGGAATGAGTCTACCCCAAAAATTCATCCAATGGGTCCATGCGTGTATCTCAACTCCTAGCTTTATGATCGGGTTCAATGGAACAGTTCAGGGCTTCTTCAAGAGCAATAGAGGTCTCAGGCAGCGAGACCCTCTATCTCCTTACCTATTTGTCATTGCAATGAACTGTTTATCGCTTATGCTAGATAAAGCTGCTGAAGAAGGGAAATTCGGCTATCATCACGCTTGTAAAGGCACGAAACTAAAGCACCTGTGTTTTGCGGATGACCTCCTAATCTTCTGTGATGGCTCTCTCCAATCTGTCAAGAACGTTCTCGAGGTCTTAGAAGCTTTTAAGCAAGCATCGGGTCTCTCGGTCAGTATCACCAAAACCTGATTCTTTTCTAGCGGCGTCCACCAGCCTGAAATTGACCAAATCGAAGCGCAGTGTGGTCTTTCTAGAGGGATACTGCATGTTCGATATCTGGGCATGCCACTCTGCATAAAGAAACTGACATTAACGAACTGTGAACCTCTCATCCAACAAGTCAAGAGTAAAATTAATAGCTGGAGCAAAAACGCTGTCTTTTGCGGGAAGGTTATTACTCATGAACACAGTGATCGCAGGTATCTCAAATTTCTGGTGCTCAACATTTACAATTCCTAAGAAATGTATAAAAATTATACATTCTCTCTGTGGGGCTTACCTCTGGAAAGGATCATCGGAAGGCTACCACTCAGCGAGAGTGTCTTGGGAGACTGTTACACTACCGAAAGAAGGAGGCCTCGGGATCAGGAACTTGGTTTGGTGGAATAAAGCTTGCTCGATTAAGTTGTTGTGGTTACTATTCTTCAGAGTAGGTTCCATATGGGTAGCTTGGTTCACTGAGAATGTTCTCTCCGGTGATCTGAGTAACCTCTGGACCCTACGAGAAAAACAAAATCACGCCTCAGCCACCAGAAAGATTTTTAGGGTAAGAGATTACATATACAATTGGATCAAAATTGTACCAGGCAATGGGAAGAAATGTCGGTTCTGGTCAGATAATTGGAGTCCATTTGGCAATCTGAAAAAACATTTTGATCTCCCTCTTTCTACTAGCCATGGTATCAGAGCATCTGCGACTCTCCATGACCTTTATCAGCAAGGACGTTGGCTACTACCACACCCTCGATCAGAAGCTCAACTGAACCTCCACATTCATCTCTCCACCATCACTCTCTCTGATGAGAATGATGATTTCTTATGGTGTTCTCCTCCTGGTTCACCGCTATCAAATTTCTCCACAAGACAAGTTTACAACGAGATCAAACCCCATCAACAAAGGGTTCCTTGGCGTGCTGTGATCTGGCCCTCAAGAGGTATCCCTAGACATAATTTTCTCACTTGGCTCGTTACTTTGAATCGCTGTCCCACAAAAGACAGGATGCTGAACTGGGGAATCCAAACAGACCCAACATGCGTCCTCTGTAATGGAACTGCTGAATCAAGAGATCACCTATTTTTTGAGTGCTCTTGCTCGTGGAACTTGTGGTCGCGTTTAGCGGGAAAGGCGAACTGGACTACTTCTAGAAACTGGGACACTGGTCTAGGCTGCTTGCAGTCTTCTTCTCTCCCAAGATACCACCGGCTGCTTATCCTCCTCGGATGGCAGGCATCTATCTATCTCCTCTGGTCTGAACGCAACAAACATCTTCACCGACAGCAGTTTAGGCCGACCTCTTCTCTGGAAAGACAGGCTGACTCTCTCATCAGGAACCGTATCTCTGGCTTTCGTGAAGAAAACCCTCGCCTCTCCTCCTCAATGCTACAACTTTGGTTTGATCGCTGATCGCTCTCCTCTGGACTTTAATTCCATATACCCCATACCCCTCACAAAAATTCCCCTTTGACCTTTTAT
>NC_027755.1:18887149-18887760 GCF_000695525.1 Brassica oleracea var. oleracea
ACTTCCTAAACAAAATCGTGTGAATTTCATCTTCTCCTTCACCATCTTCTGAAATCCATTTTATTTCAGCCCCATCTTTCATATAATATCCCCCATAATCAAAACAAATGAATGTGCACTGCGGATTTTGCATTTTCCTGAGATAAAATAGAATACCATTAGTATTATCATTATTAGAGTAATTCCAGTAACTCTAGTAATTCAAGTAAATTCTAGTAAAACTATTTTGCCTTAGTAATGCGTAGTTCTCCTAGTAATACCCAGAACTTGTTCTTCCACAAACTAATCCGTTTTTAGGACGTTGTTGTTAGGATTTTACATTGACGTAAGTTATACTTGTTCTTCCACAAACTAATCATCAAAAACGGACGTAAATTATACTTATAATCTCTTACCACAGTTTTTTTATTCGTTTTTAAACTTTGTAATTATCATCAGAATGAATATCTCTATGATATACATGACATTTTAAGGGTGATTTTACAAAAAAAATCACCTAAAACGAACAATAATTACCTTGTTTAGGAGCTTCCAAAATCACCAATGGAGGATGAAGAGGAGAAGAGAGTACGAGGAAGAAGAAGAACATGTGGACCAAAGAATATTGATTG
>NC_027755.1:18887787-18889045 GCF_000695525.1 Brassica oleracea var. oleracea
GGTTGGTTTTTAATTGAGGAATAAAGGGACAAAGGCTAGTTTAGGGAGTGCAACAAGAAAGGGGTGGGATGAATAGGGTTGGGGTAATAAGCTTGAGTTTAGGAGGGTATGGGGTATATGGAGTTAAGGTCCCTCTCCTCTTCGTTCTCGGAGACTCTCCGTTTCCCAAACACTAATCAACTTCTTCATTTTGGGTTCAATTGCAATTCAATTAGGGCTAGGCTCATGGTTTCTTTTTTTGGTAAAGCTAGATGTATTGGGTAAAGCCCAAAAACAATCGCCTTAGATGTCATTTAGTTTATAAAAGTAAAGCCCTTTATCAAAAAAAAAAAAAAAAAAAAAAAAAAAAAACTAAAACTGCATTTCATTGTATCACATGAAACATCACCCTGCATGTACGTATATGAGGAAAAGAAACATATATACCAGAAAGTTTGGATGATGATTTGAGTTTTAAAACATTAAAAACCCAATCAATATGAATTTATTAGTCTTTAGTATATATTTTGTGTTGTGAATAAATTACGAAAGAGGTTGGTTATGTTATAAAAAGAACTGGAATTTTATTATATCGCAGGAATTTAAATGAAGCAAAATTTTATATCTGTAGGAGAAGATAACACTGATATAGAGAGAGTGTTTCTTATTGAAAGGAAGAGAAGAGTTTTCAGTGTATTTACAAACGAACGCAAACGTTCGTATATATAGAAGAAAATTTACTGTGCAAATAGTGCAGCGGGCCCCACATCTTTTTATATTTTCAACGAAAGCGGCGCTGTCTCTATATGACTTTTATAACACTCCCCCTTGGGGGCCGGTGTCACTATTCGCTCTCGCTTAACGTCTTTGTTGCCTCGTTAAAAACTTTTCCAGGAAAACCCAATGGGAAAAACCATAATAAGGTAAAAAGAGTACAACTACGTAAGCTCCCCCTCGAATGAACAGTCATAGATCCTTCTGATGGCGCATCCCAATGTTATGGATGTGTTTTCTGAATACCGAGGTAGGGAGTGATTTTGTGAAGAGGTCGGCTGCATTGTCGCATGATCGAACATATCTTACTTCAATCTCTTTATTCTTCTCGAGCTCTTGAGTGTATGAGAAGAACTTCGGAGGTATATGTTTGGTTCTATCGCTTTTGATATATCCTTCCTTCGTTTGAGCAACACATGCCGCGTTATCTTCATATAGAATAGTTGGCTCCGCATTTTCGTCAATCCCACTGCTTGAACAGATGTGTCGGCTTATTGATCTTAGC
>NC_027755.1:18892343-18893220 GCF_000695525.1 Brassica oleracea var. oleracea
CGAGTTCAGAGAACCTCGTATACCCACAATTTCTATATTGTTCTTGTAGAACATAATGATTTTTGTGGAACGTTTGGTAAGTTTTCTCGAGCATTTCTGCTTCCGAGACAGGCTTACCGCAATAATCTAATTGCGCCGCTATTCTCAATATAGCGGAATTGTACGTTTCCACTTTTTCAAAATCTTGAAATCGTAGATTTTTCCACTCATCGAGTGCATGGGGGAGAGTAATTTTCTTTTGGTTATCAAACCTCTCCTTCAGAGCTTTCCAAAGATCTAAGGGATCTTTGGTTCTCGCATAATCATGCGTAAGATTTTCATCTAGATGCCTTCTCAGAAATATCACGGCCTTAGCCTTTTCATGAGTGGTTGATATATTGCTGTCTTTTATTGTTCCGAGTATTTCCTCGGAATCTATATGGAGCTCCATGTTTGTAACACATGCCGTGTAGTTTGTCCCAGTTACTTCCAATGCCGGAAACGGAAGTTTCTCGATTTTTACCATTTGTATTTCTAAAGCATATAAATAAAAATTATTAGAATATTATTAATATTAAAAGAAACTATTTACATTAATCATGCAAGCAATTACAAGGAGAAGCGATGTAAAGAAAATTAAACCGATATTCATCTTAAATTCACTCGGAGTAAATTCTCCAACGAATAAACCATAAATAGAAACACAAATAAAAATGGCACATAAAAACAAAAGTGCGCGAATCATCTTTCTTGAAATGAAAAATCAGAGGAGAGCGATTTGAAATTTTTTGAGAGAAGATGAAATGTTTTGGATGATGAAATAGAGTGAAAATTAGTTGTATTTATAGATGAAAATTACTGTTCATGACCGTTGGAGAAAGGGGAAATTTTTGAAAAA
>NC_027755.1:18893397-18900074 GCF_000695525.1 Brassica oleracea var. oleracea
GCCGACCAATAAATAATAAACAGGATATAAGGCGGCTCGGCCGACCAATAAATAAATTAAATTACTAGTAAATAATATAGGCGGTATTCCGGCCATTATAACATGATATAAATAATAGTAGAGGCGGTATACCGACCATTATAACAGGGTATAAATGATACAAATAAATTTTACCGAATCGCAGAGTGATCGTGCTGATAACGTGCTATAAAAAGAACTGGAATTTTATTATATCGCAGGAATTTAAATGAAGCAAAATTTTATACCCGTAGGAGAAGATAACACTGATATAGAGAGAGTGTTTCTTATTGAAAGGAAGAGAAGAGTTTTCAATGTATTTACAAACGAACGCAAACGTTCGTATATATAGAAGAAAATTTACTGTGCAAATAGTGCAGCGGACCCCACATCTTTTTATATTTTCAACGAAAGCGGCGCTGTCTCTATATGACTTTTATAACAGTTTAGTCTTTGTTCATTGACGTATTACTGAAAGAGAAAGCCCAACCAACCATTTAAAAAGCCTTCATGTGCAACGGTAAAATTTTAAATTAAAACTGTATTTAAAAATAAAAATTTGTTAATATTTTATATTTTTTTATTTTTAAACCAATATTTTACTATAAATACTAAATACTAATTTAGTTAAACATAGAATTAAGATAAAATAAATCATTTGATTTATTTAAATTTATATTTAAGTTATATTTAAAATTATAGTTTAGATAGATTTTTATTTATTTATTTTGGTTAAAATATATTAAATTAACTTGTGTAAATTAAAATTGATATAATTTTTTTATAAATTATCAAAATATATAACTAAAAAGAATTTCAAAAATTTGTAGATATCAAAATAAACAAATGATAATACAATTAAGAATTTAAATTTTTTAAAAAAAATTGTATAAAATTTTGAAAATATTGTTTAATAATAAAATTTTTATGATTATAAAAATATATTAAAATAATATTTCGAAATTTAAAATATATTTTATATTTCTCTTATCTTATTATTTAATGACATATTTGAATAGATTTATTTTAATGATGATTTATGAGTTATTAGCATATTATCAAAAGTTACCAAAAATTAAAAACAACATTAAATTTAGTTGTCCATGTCTAAGTGACAGTTGATCTATGGTCTGAGATTATGTATAACGTAGAAAGGTTGGTGTTTGGTGGCAGTTGATCTATGGTCTGAGATCATTAGATCCGATGAAGAAGACGGAGATGGGTTCAGAGATGTGTCATTGTTGTGAGTCACGCCAAAGAACCTAGCTTTTGCCATAGGCTGTTTTGATTCTATATAAAATCTAGAGATTCATCGACAAACTGTTACTGGCTTTTTCCGTATGCTACTGCTTATCCTGATGGGCGCAAAGAGCTCTTCTCATTGGAGGTGGAATTGCCAACTTCACTGACGTTGCAGCTACTTTCAACGGTATCATCCGCGCTCTAAGAGAAAAGGTACGTTCCTTTATTAGTTGCTGCTGCATTTTGGTGAAGATGAGATGAGACTGCCTAAGAGAATTGAATCGGTGTTTGGCTATCTGTATCGTATTATCTTTGTTGTGTGGGGCATGAGCAGGAAACAAGACTGAAAGCATCAAGAATGCACATTTACGTAAGAAGAGGTGGTCCTAATTACCAGACTGGTCTGGCTAGAATGCGTGCTCTGGGAGAGGAACTCTGTTCCTCTTGAGGTAACCAACCAAACTACTTATGGAGTATTAGGTTTACTGTCGGTTTAGGTCGAATACTGATCTACATAAGGATTGGTGATTGCAGGTATATGGACCAGAAGCAACGATGACGGGAATATGCAAACGAGCCATTGACTGCATCATGTTACCTGATGCATGATCAACCAAACCTATTGTGATCTCTTCAGTTTTAAAAGCAGAACACAAACTTGGAGCTGGAGACTGGGAGGTGTGTGTTAGTGTGTGTTGATCCCTGTTCTTCGTCTCTATTTGTCAATATGAAAATGAAAAGCTCTTTGAAACTTTTACTTGTGTGGGTGTAATATTGGAAACCAAATCATTGTGTGTTATGTTGCAAGTGTAATTGTAAACAAAACGGAATTGTAAACAAAACGGTCAAAATTCTCTTCTTTAAGTGTACAAATAAGATTTGTATACCAAAGTGTACAAATAACTTTATACCAAATTTTATACTCACCACGCAAAATCATATGGATTGATCCACCTAGTCTTCAGTAGCTTCATGTTCCCACTCAAGGCTTCCGAACCATTCTTCATTGTGTGCACGCAGGTCAAAGTAGTATGCCCTCTCCTTGCTAAATGGAAGCTTTTTCAGCTTTGGACAGTCTATTATCATCATTTTCTTTAGACTTGGAAATTCCAACCGTTTCCAGTAGATACTCTCCAGTTCCACCAAAGATATTAACTCAATTGTATGTAGTTTTCGAAAGGGTACAATACTTGACCCCTCGTTTAGTATACCAGAGACCTTTTCTCTGCTTACAATTTCTTTCAACTCCAGTGATGGGCCATCTACGCATACGAACGTAAGATTCGGAGCAAAGATTAACCACGACAAATCCTGTATACCACTGACGCCAGTTATGTGGACATAGACGAGGTTTTGGAAGCATATGGTACTTGTACTTCTGAATCCATATCTCGTATGCTCCATTATATCAGAGATGATACAGCTGCCTATCTCGATAGAGCGAAGGCTAGATATATTCGTTACAAACGGAACGTATTCTGCTACAATTCCCTCAATAAATATATGTTCGATACAGCTAGCCAAACTTGGGATACTTAAAAGACGCTCTAAAACAACCACATCATTGATACTTACCCCCAAGCTCTTCAAATTCTTCATTAACGTCATATCCTCTATCAACTCCAGACTCACAAAAGCAGTATAATTTAACCATAGCATTTCTATATTAACTAAACTTGATACCACACTGATGCTTTGAAGAGTTTGTACGCCGATCAAAGCAAGGTATCTCAACTGGATCAACTTTCCTAATCCTGCAGGCAAGTTCTCTAGACCTGTTCCTGATAAGTTAAGATATCGCAAGCTCACTAAGTTTGAAACTTCTTCTGGCAGCTTGGTTAGATTTTTGTTGAAAGATAGATCCAAAATCATTAACTTAGGCATCGATAGAAAAAGTTCACCTGAGATGTTCTCCAGATTGTTGTGCTTTAACAACAGTGTGGTAAGGTTATGGCACACCGGGGAGATGGAGATGGAGATGTTCTGAATCTCATTTTCTGTCAGTGACATCCTTCTCACCGAATTCCAGTCCCTAACCTCAGGCATCTGATGCACTCCAGCACCTGTTTTGACGATAACTTTCTCTTCCTCTTCCTCAAAATTAATTAGACGCAACCCAAAGAGCCATTTGGCGAAGCACATCGTGCATTTTTACAAAGTCTAAAGTGTCAACAGGCATCAATAGACATGCACTAACGAGGATACTGAGTATCCTATAACCCTGGTTGATAGCTCTTTCTCTATCTCCACCTCCATTTATGATCCCTTCGTGCCTCCAGTACTCGATCAACTCCTCTTCGTCAATTTCTTCATCTTCTGGAAATAAAGCACAATACTGGAAACATTGCTTTACTGTCTCGTCCTTAAGATCATCATAGCTAAGCTTGAGAATTGTAAGAATCTCGTCTTTAACTTCTGGATAATCAGCCGCATTTGTATTTAGATCATCAATCGCACACTGCCACTCGCGTACTGACGTTTTGCATGCCATTGTTTCCCCAATAACGTTGAGTGCAAGGGGTAAGCCTTTACATTTCTCACATATTTTTTTTGCTAGCTCGAGGATCTTTGGATCACTGTCTAGTGTCGTACCTCTCACTTTCTGTCGGAATAGTTCCCAAGCTTTCTCCGGGTCTAGATGCTTGACTTCCACGTCATGGCATCCCATACGCCCACAAACTTTTTTTGAGCGAGTGGTAAATGGAACCTTGCTTCCATTTTCTGGTGAGGGTAATGGAATCCCAATCTCTTCTTCTAAATCCACTTTCCTCCATATGTCATCCAATAACATAACAAATATTTTCCTTGTAAGAACATCATATATACAAGTAGCTTTCTCGTTTTGAGTTTTTTTCTCCAAACTCCTTGTGAGAGAGGCCTAGTAGATTTTGAGATACCACTACAAATATCACGAACCCAAACTCATCTTTTTCTCAAGTAACTTCTCGTTGACTTGTTCAGTAGTAAAAATCTATCGCATAGCCACGGTAGTGCCACTACAAAACCGTGGCTATAAAGAAAAAGCCACGAACCCGCCACGTTTTAGGCACGAAACAACATAGCCACGGTAAACCGAAAATTAGGCCACGAACTAGTCACGGAAAACAACCGTGGCCACTATAGCCACGAAATAGCAACGAACTTTGCGTGGCAAGTCTAATAGCCACGAATTTGCCACTTTAAACAGTCGTGGCTAGATTTTTTTTTTGTGCCGACATCAAAACGGCACTGTTATGTACAATAGTGTGCATAACCACACTTTTATCATGGCTGTGTCGTGGCAATATTAACTTTATGCACTTCGCAGCAGAGAAAGATTCGTTTGGCAGTGATATTTTTAAAAATGCCACGGACATTTCGTGGCTAAACTGTGGCTAATTCTAAAATATATACTCTCCCCGTGTGAAACATTAAGAACTTTTGTTCTTCAACCAAACTTTCTAAACAAAACTATGTCTTTCTACTTTGATTCAAGGGAGTGGATGGATCAAAGGATTGATCCTGAGAGTAATTCCGTTTCAGAAGTGTTTCTAGGAGGCATTAACACATTTCTTCAATTTGCGTGTAGTCAAGCAGATTACGAGGAACGGCAAACGTGATTGTGTCCGTGTGCTCGATGCAAAAATGTGAAGCAAGGAGATGCAAAAGTTGTCTCAAGACATCTGTTCTTATACGGTTTTAAGGGAAATTATTATGTCTGGACAAGTCACGGAGAGAAATTCTACACTGTTGGTGAGAGTTCTGGAGCGAATCATTCAACGGTTGAAGAGAAAATGTGGGAGAATCCTACTTGGAATGCTCATGCAGATCACTACCAGGGTAATCCAGAAGTACCAGCGGACATTTCACCACCATACATACCGGAACCTATAGCAGACACGGACGTAGCAGAGCCATATCGTGATAGTGTTTTTGAAGCATTTGAAGCAGCCAGTCAACCTCTCTACCAAGGGAGTGCAGACGGAATAACTCAGTTGTCTCTTGCCTCGCGGATGATGAAAGTGAAGACGGATTATAATTTGGCGGAAGCTTGTGTAGATGAGATATCTGAAGTATTTAAAAAAATGCTTCTGCAGCCGAATAATGCCCCAGCAACATATTACGAGACAAAGAAACTGACACGAGGGCTTGGGTTGCCCGTACAGAAGATTGATGTTTGCGTGAAGAATTGTATGCTATTTTGGAAGGAAGATGCGAAGTTGGTTAGTTGTAGGTTTTGTGGAGAAGATCGCTACTATCCGAACAATGGAAAAGGAAAAACAAGCCAAAGCAGAGAATGTTTTACATGCCTATTGCAGATCGTCTCAAACGTCTATACCAACTAGAGGCGACAGCTTCCAATATGCGGTGGCATAAGGAACATGTGACTCCTATGAGACAAAGAAACTGACACGAGCGCTTGGGTTACCCGTACAGAAGATTGACGTTTGCGTGAAGAATTGTATGTTATTTTGGAAAGGAGAAGATGCGAAGTTGGTCAGTTGTCGGTTTTGTGGAGAAGATCGCTACTACCCGAAGAACGGAAAAGGTAAAAACAAACCGAAACAAAGAATGTTTTACCTCCCAATAGCAGATCGTCTGAAACGTCTATACCAACTTGAGGCGACAGCTTCCAATATGCGGTGGCATAAGGAACATGTGACTCCGGAAGGCTAAATGCATCACCCATCTGATGCCATAGTGTGGAAACACTTTAATGAGGTATATCCTGGATTTGCTGCTGAAAGCCGGAATATTTATCTATGCTTATCAACAGATGGGTTTAATCCGATTGGTATGAATGGCGAAGCACATTCCGTTTGGCCCGTTATTGTAACTCCATACAATTTGCCTCCTGGAATGTGTATGAAAAGAGAATCTTTTACCTTTCGGTGCTAATTCCTGGGCCCAAACATCCAAGGAAAAGCTTAGATATTTACCTTCAGCCATTGATTGAAGAATTACAGATGTTATGGAGGGATGGTGTGGAGGCATATGATATTTCAATGAAAGAAAGACTCAAAATGCGAGCAGTTTTAATGTGGACGATAAGCGATTTTCCAGCTTATGGAATGCTTTCAGGTTGGACGACTCATGGTCGGTTGGCGTGCCCATATTGCCAAGATTAGACTGGTGCATTATGGTTATCTAACGGAAGGAAACATAGTTCGTTTGATTGCCACAGAAGGTTTTTAGATGCAGATCATCCTTACCGGAAAAACACTCAAGCATTTAGATGGGGAAAACAGTTTTAGATCCTCCTCCACCGTGGTTGACCGGAGAAGAAATATTGCGTGAAAGGATAAATAATATAGAAGGTTTATCAAAATCTGTGAAATGTGGAGGGAATGGACATGATAATCCATCCAAGACAATATCTGGATACGGAGTTACTCACAATTGGGTAAAGAAGAGTATCTTCTGGGAGTTACCGTATT
>NC_027755.1:18900121-18930171 GCF_000695525.1 Brassica oleracea var. oleracea
GAACCTGACGAACACGGTGTTAAATGCTCCTGGAAAGACGAAAGACAACATCAAAAGCAGATTGGATCTTCCAGGACTATGCAAAAGGCGGGATTTAGAGATGAAAGAGGATGGAACGATGCCCGTGCCAATATTCAGGCTGCCAAATGCGGGAAAACGAGCATTCCTTCTGTGGTTGAAAAATGATAAAAAAATTCCCGATGGATACGCCTCCAAATTTAGTCTATGTATTGACGAAAGCAATTTAAAGCTACATACACTGAAAAGTCATGATTGTCATGTCATAATAGAACGACTATATCCATTTGCGTTCGCTGAACTCCTTCCCAAAAATGTTCACACAGCGATTAGAGGTATTTATTTGTTTGTATCATTTTATGATTTACTATAATTAATGTTATAATTAACTTTAATTTTTTGTTTACAGATATTGCCCTCTTCTCCCGAGATATCTCTTCGAAGATTTTGAAAGAGTCAGATGTTGGCCTTTTAAAGGCAAATATAAGTGTGAAGCTTTGTAACTTGGAAAAGATATTTCCTCCATTGTTCTTCGATGTTATGGAACATCTTCTTGTGCACCTCCCAGATGAGGTAGCCTTAAGTGGTCATGTCTATTTTAGGTGGATGTATGTATTTGAAAGATACATGTACCATTTGAAGAAGATGGTCAAAAACAAAGCACGCATTGCAGGTTCGATAGTTGCATAATGGATAAATGAGGAGATTTCAAATGCTTCCTCAAATTTTTTGGGCATCCTGAAATCATGAGCATTCCAGAAGGTCCGAGTGGTATTCGTTTCTTATACAATTATGATGTACCACCCTTGTTTTACCATGAAGGGAGAATTACTGGTCAATGCTCAACTGGTTGGTTGAATGATGAAGATAACACTGTTCTTCAGACATTTATGATGCTCAACTGTGAAACATTTGCTCCATAAGAAAGGTAGTTTAATATTATGCAAAATATAATATAAATACATATTTCTAGTTACATAATTATGATTTTAATGTGTGCAGGATGTTTGAAGAATATATGACGTTAAATGTTCCTGATATTAGTCCAGCTGCAATGCAAAAAAGCGAAAGACACCAAATTTGCTGATTGGTGCAAAGACTATGTGAGTTATTGTTTTGTATTATTAAGTTCCACAATTCATTTAATTAAATTTGTAATTTATAACAATGTTATTGTATTGCAGATTAATGATGCGACTCAGTTTTACATATTTCCTATGTTGATGTTGGATTTTATACAAGGTCCTAGGCGTAGTTATAGGCATTGGCCAATATACCACACACGTGGATACACTTTTCACACTCATAACCACGGTCAGAATAAGAGAACTCAACATTATGGTGTATGTGTGCCTGGAACCAATGAGACATATTACTATGGCCTCGTACAAGAGATCATGATGGTGGATTATCATGGTGATGTTGGCCTGAAAGTCATGGTTTTTAAATGTTCGTGGTTTGACACCACAGAAAATCGCGGTATGAGAATACACCCATTTGGTCTTGTTGATGTCTCACCACGAAGAAAATATGCAAAATATGATTATTTTGTATTACCAGGTAAGTGAAAAATATATATATTTATTTGTTTGGGATTTGATTATTCATGAAAAGCGATGATTTGAAACTATGATGTTATTGTACCACGAGCAGGTAATTGTGATCAAGCATGTTTTATTCCTTATCCACGGGTACGGCGACAATCAGTCGATGACTGGTGGGCATGCGCAAAAATTATTCCCCGAGGAATCCGAGAAATGTCAGAAATTGCTTTAACGGCATGGCAAGATGATAGATGTGATCAGGTTGCTGAAAGTTCATTGTTACGGGTGGAAACACATGTTGTTGATGATGTGTCCGATTATGATATTGCTCTGGTGAATCCTCCAAACGATGAATATGTATCAGATGGTGATGTAGAATCAGACCGTGATTCAGATGATGATTCGGAATAGAAAAATATATTCCAAGATTGTGAAATATGTGTTTAAGGTAGTAAAATATGTTTTAAGGTTGAATGTATTAAAAATAAATAAATTGTTAGGATGAAAAATAAGTTGTAAGGTTGTAAAATATGTTTAAGGTTGTAAAATATATTGTAGTGTTGTAAAATATATTGTAAGATGTAAAATAAATGGTAAGGTTGTAAAATATATGGTTTTAAAAGGTTGTAGTGTTGGAATATGTACGAAAGTTGTTGTATGAGTAGAAGGTTGAAGGAAGAGGGTTTAGGGATTATAGTTTAGGGGTTAGATGTTTGTTGTTTCGAGTTTTTAAATATAGCCACACTCATTTCGTGGCTACACAGTGGCTATGTGGTTTTGGCTCCAATTATTTGGGTTCTGCGATTTATATTAAAACATAGCCACTGTAATTTTGTGGGAGATTTGTGGCTTTGTTGAAATTTTGGTTTACCAATTGGTTTTGGCTCCAATTATTTTTCGTTTCGCGGTTATTGGTAAAATTTGGCCACGGTTAGCCACACTTGTTTCGTGGCTCTGGTGAAAGGGTTTTATATCGTTTTTCCCTTTCTTCTCAACACTTAGCAAAAAAATTGAAACTCTCTCGAGTCTCGACCGATGAAAGCCATCGTCTTCTCTGATTTCAAGTCTCACCGTCTCTGATTCCAAGCCTCACCGTCTCCCGTCTCCCTCTCACATCTCTCAAGGTAACCCCTTTCTCTCCTCCGCTAAATCCGATTTTGGATATTTTTTTTGGCATGTTTAATTCATGTTCTAGGGTTTCGATTTCTTTGCTTGTCTGTGTGTTTCGATTTCTTTCCGATCTAGGGTTTCGATTTCTTTGTTTTGTAAGTGTCTATGTTTTAGGGTAAGTTTCGATTACGGGCTTTGTCTCTGTTTAGTTAGTGCTCTTGTGAACTGATTAGCTCTGTCTTTTTTTATTTATTTGTCTTTCTCTCTTTGTTTTCACTCGGACCTAAAAGTGTTTTAATTTCTCATGGTCTTCTCTCTGTCTCTTTTATGTCGCTTTGTCTCTGTTTATATTTTCTTGTATCTTAATGTTTCTTTTTCATTGGTTGTGAACAGATGAACTCAGCAAGAGTACCTGGGACAACTGCTGTGCCTCCTCCTATGCCTCCTGGTGCTACTGGACCGGCTTCGAACCATGCTGCTTCCTCTTCTCGTTCCAATAGCTACCCGCAGATGACCCTCAATGCCATGCTCAATTCACCTGCTAGGCTAGCACAGCCTGATCTCCACCCAGATAAAATCAATGGAGCTTTATGGTAAGATTACATTTGCTCTCCATCTCTTTCTTAGACTAGGATAGTTTCCTTTATTTGAATTATAGCTGTGGTTGCTTAGGATAGTTTCTGTTTAGGATTGTTACTTATGATTGTTTATTTGTTAGGATTTTTTGTGAATGTATTGTTTCTGTTACTGATGTTTGTTATCATTTTAGGTTTGGTATTGACCCATGTGTCAGCTCTTTCATTCGGGCAACTTGGCAAGCATACTACATGGGGCCTTGGAAGAGTTGGAGGAAGGTTCCTGATGAAAGGAGGGAATCATGGTGGCAAACGTTTGTGGTAAGTGACTAGTATACATTGTATATGCCGCTTACATGTTTTTAAATTGCTTACTGTTTTGTTTTCTTTTGTAGCAAAATTTTTATTGGGAGCCTGAGTTTAATGACTTGGTCTACGGTCTTTGAAAGAAAGAAACATGGACAACTATTGGTGAAAGGATAAGCAAGAAGAAAAGGCAACACAAGAAGCCAAAGTATATCAATGATGCTGACTGGACACTCCTGTTGGAGCATTGGGCGACTGATGCAGCCAAAAAGAAGAGCAAGAAGGCTGCTAAATCTCGCAAGTCTGATCCTGTGGGTAAAGGTTGCCACAAGCATAATGCAGGACCTAGGTCTTTTGCAAGGATTGAGTATAACATGGTATCTTTCCATGTCTATACTTTTAAATATTGTTCTTTTTTCTAATCGTCTGTACTTGTTTTCCTTTTTTTGCAGATGGTGGCGTCTGGTACTAATGAACGGCCATCATTCACTGATCTAGTCAGGGCGACACACACCCGACCAGATGGGACTTTTGTGGACTATCGTGCTGAAGAGCTGGTTACTCAAGCCGAGATGGAAGCCACACAGCTCTCTAACACTGAAGGATCACCCGGGAGTCCAAGTGCATCATCTACTCCTTCTCGCCTCAAGTTAAAAAAAAGCTTATCTAAAGGTATCTTTCATACACAAAATATAGTAGAGAACCATGTTATGTTCGTGTTAAAAAGACTTGAGCTTATAGTTTATTTATTGTGACATAGACACAGTCCTGGAAAAGAAACACTAGGTTTCAATTGTTTTATGTTCTGATTTGTATGTGGAATTAGATATGACTTAGAGCTGCTTAAGAATGTGGTTTACAATGTCGTATGCTATGTTCTGTTTATTTACAGTCTTGACAGCCACCTGAGTTTATTAAAATTGTTTTATGTTATGTTCAACAGAATGCTAAGGGTAAGAGGGGGCATGTTTATGGACTCGGCAGTGCCCAATACAGGGAGCAAGCACCTTCTTCACGCGTCCCTAATGGTCTTGCCCGCAACCTGGAGCTGGAGATGCGTGTGGGAGGTCTTGAGACAAGCCTCCAAAGTGTGAGGCAGGACGTGGCTGAGGTGAAGCAGGATGTGTCCGAGATGAAGCAGGACTTTGCATCAACAAGAGATGCGATCAATCAGCTCCTCCAAATGCTTCGTCCCCAACAAGCACCTACTGAACAGGCTTATGCTCAGCCTCAAGCCCCAACTACTCAGCCTTAAGTAGGTTCATGTCTTCTCTTTTGTAGCAAGGTTCATCAAACTCTAGCTGATCTTTTGGTAGAGTCTTCTTAGACTCTTTAACTATGTCTTTTGTAAAGTCTTCTTAGACTCTTTAAAACTCTTCTACCTTGTATAATTATCTATGTTTTTGTAATGTTAAACCTACTCTTTTATATATATATGCAACTTCTGTTTTTATAAAATGTGCAATGTTTTAATATTTGAATGGAAATAAAAATTGTTCAAATTGGCAAATTGAAACCGAACAAAGAAGAAAACCATTTACAAAAATGGCTGTAATGTGGCTAAAGAATACCACGTGAATAAAAAACAAACCGTGGCTTCATATAGCCACGAAAACGTAGTGGCAAAATCGTGGCTATAAAGCCACTTTAAATTAGTGGTTAAACCGTGGCTATAATAGACACTAAAAGTAGCAACGCTTAAGATGTTATTATTGTGGCTATTTAAGCCACGAAAAGAAGCGTGGTAAAAGCGTGGCTATTAGCCACGATAAGTCACGTCTTTATTCCAGCCACGAGGCTATAGCCACGGTAATTTTCCTTTCCAAAAGCGTGGCTCTTTTCTTTATAGCCACGAATTTCGGGTCTATAGCCACTGTGTTGTAGTGGCTATGCGGTAGATTTTTACTAGTGGTTTGAGAAGTGTGGTTTTCCCTATTCCGCCCATACCATAAATACCCAAGATTCCAACTTCCTTCTTCATGAGACGGCTCCATGTAGCTTCGAGCATCTTCTCTAAACCGATTGTGCGTTGAGTGATTCTCTTCACTATGCCAGGTGGAGGACCCATCCTAGCCACCACCTCGCCAGAAGGTTTTGAAGACAAGGTACCTTTTACTTTCTCCAACGTTTCTAATACATCTTTACCATAACGATAGGTTAAAAGGAAGTTGCTGGAGCAGTACCCGCACATAGACAATCTTTCGATTTCTACAGTCCTAATTTTAAGCAGTTTACTGACCTTTACTTGGATGGCTTCGACTTCAGAAATCCATACGTTGAATACGTTGAGCGCTCGCAAACCTTTTCGCTCTTCCATCTCAATTTGTTTCTGCAAGTCAACCTTCACTGCTTCGAGACGTTCCGAAACCGTTTGCAAATCCTCAAGATGATCTTCCAGTTCGAGTATATACTTGGTGTCCTTTTCAAAAAACAAATTTTTTGCAGCTTGAAAGCCGCTTGAAAGTATGCTTGAAACTACGTTCCCCATCTTGTTCCAATAGAAGAAAAAAAACAAGATCAAACCGGAAAGAAGAAGAAGAACACCAAGCCAAAGCACATGTTGAAACTCAAGAACGTGCAGAAACTAAAATTAAAGTAGCAAGCAAACTCAAGAACGTGCAGAGACTAATATTCATATAATATAACTGTCCTTGTCAATCCATCATAGATGCTAAAATTCATGACTTTGTAAACCGTTTCTGTTATGGTTTAATGTTTTAGTCTGTATATTTACATTGAAACCGTTTCTGTTATGGTTTAATGTTTTAGTCTGTATATTTACATTGAAAATTAAGGTTGACCTTAGTATAATTATTGCTAGTGAGTTGGAAACACGCAGATCTTTGCTGGTGTGGCTTATTCTCTGTTCTTTGAAAGTTGTACACCATATGCATTCTTGTCAGAGGTGTCAATTGGGCGGGCTGACCATGGGCTAGCCCAGTCCAATTTATTTTGGGCGGGCTATGGACGTGCCCAATTAATAAATGGTCCAACTGGACAAAAGACCAATTGGTACATGGTCCAATTGGGCGAAGACCAAATGGACAATGGGTGTCCATGGGCATGCCCATTTGGACATGGTCTCTATTTGTGTTGGACATTTGTTTGGACCATTGTCCAATATGGACCACCCATTAGTGCCCAAAACTGAAATGGTTCAACTGGTCATGCCCATTTGGACATGGTCTCTATTTGTGTTGGACATTTGTTTGGACCATTGTCCAATATGGACCACCCATTAGTGCCCAAAACTGAAATGGTTCAACTGGTCATGCCCATTTGGACATGGTCTCTATTTGTGTTGGACATTTGTTTGGACCATTGTCCAATATGGACCACCCATTAGTGCCCAAAACTGAAATGGTTCAACTGGTCATGCCCATTTGGACATGGTCTCTATTTGTGTTGGACATTTGTTTGGACCATTGTCCAATATGGACCACCCATTAGTGCCCAAAACTGAAATGGTTCAACTGGTCATGCCCATTTGGACATGGTCTCTATTTGTGTTGGACATTTGTTTGGACCATTGTCCAATATGGACCACCCATTAGTGCCCAAAACTGAAATGGTTCAACTGGTCATGCCCATTTGGACATGGTCTCTATTTGTGTTGGACATTTGTTTGGACCATTGTCCAATATGGACCACCCATTAGTGCCCAAAACTGAAATGGTTCAACTGGTCATGCCCATTTGGACATGGTCTCTATTTGTGTTGGACATTTGTTTGGACCATTGTCCAATATGGACCACCCATTAGTGCCCAAAACTGAAATGGTTCAACTGGTCATGCCCATTTGGACATGGTCTCTATTTGTGTTGGACATTTGTTTGGACCATTGTCCAATATGGACCACCCATTAGTGCCCAAAACTGAAATGGTTCAACTGGTCATGCCCATTTGGACCATGGACGGATCATTTGACAGCTATACATTCTTGTTCTTGTTTTCGAGATTCTTTGGATCTAAAGTATGAGTTGTTTTAATTAAAAAAAAAAAAGTATGAGTTGTAAGACTAAAGTTTAGAAATACACAATTACTAAGTGTTGTGCCCGCATACACGGGCATAACCATTTTACAAAATTTGAACATACATTATTTATTTAAAAATTATCATTTTTTCAATTATATTACTTCCAACTATATTTTAAGACAATCTCCCAAAAATCTTCATTGACATTAATCTTATCACCAAATTTTATAGTCACATTTAAGTATATCTTTCATAGAAACATCTTTTCCTCCTAATGAAACAATATGATATAATAAAAAATTTTGTCTAAACATTTTTATACTAAAAACTTATAAGATTATTGTTGGTAACTACAATTATATTACCTTGATAAATATATAAAGAATATATATATATATATATATATATATATATATATATATGTGTATGTATATATATCAGCTTTTATTGATTTTGGATAATAACAGGTTAATTAATATTTTTAGATAATGATAATATATAATTAAATTTTCTTTTACTCGATTATTATTTATGCAATTTTACCTTTTATTTTTGGGTGATTTTATTATCGTATAAGAATATATAACTATCTATATTATGAATAAATATAATTATCTAGTTTTTAATTTGATAGTTCAGATCAAAAATATCAATTTGAAACTAATAATATCACAATTTTCTATTAGAGTATATTTGTTTAATTGACTAACTAATGAAATCTGTAAATTTGTATCATTACCAGAACCAACCAATTGAGAAAATCGGTAAAAAAAGTGCATGCCATGTTTTAATTTTGAGCTCATACATTTTTCATTTACTCAGGATTCACACAAATAACGTCCATAAGACCAAGAACTTACATGTACACAGTACACTATAGGTTTTTCATTTTAGCTATTGAGATGGAGAATTTAAGGTGGCCAGCAACGTGAAAGTTTACCTTTGGTACGGCACAAAATAATAAACAAATAAAAAAACCCAAGTTGTAGAACATAGAACTTCTATTATAGAAGAAATACTTCCAACTTACAAAATCTGGATCTAACGTAAGAAAAAACACAACAAAAGAATACACACATCAAAACAAAAGCAAACAACTAAGAATAACTCAATTAGATAAAAGCAAACAAAATATCTAAACAAACATAAATCTAAGTGAATGGAATATTACACCAATTTAATCACTCAACCTTCTCGTGATGATTGGACGACGTCTTCTACGTCTTTTACGCTCCTTGATTTTAGATCTTCTTCTTTTTCTTGTTCTTGGACAAACCGAAGCCCGAAGTCCTAGAATTCATATAACAAAATAGTGATGCTACAAACTAAAGAAAACTCAAGTCAAAAAACATAAGAGAATACAATTATATTTATCTAGATAATATAATCCTTAAGATTCAATATGAACAAAACCAGAAAGCATCACATAATAAAAAATATACATAAGATATCCGAAGCAATATGAAGTCACTCAATATGATATAAACTAAATCTAAAAAGATAAGAGATGAATAGGTCTTATAATAATATTATCGTGTGAACAAAAAGATAACAATTGGTTAAATATTTATTATAATCTAGCAACGTTATATAACTATTTATTAAGTAAGACTATTAATTATAATTATTAAGCATGCGATAAATAAGCAAAATTACCTAAAATATGGAAAACATGACAAATAAGCAAAATAAACTAACACTATGGAGAGCATAACAAATCAGCAAAATCACTCATAAATAATAGTATATATATATTCTAAATGAACTATAAAGATCTGAATTATTACATAATATAATTAAATCACATCCGATCATAGTTTACTTTTTAAATCAACTGGACTTTTTACTATATATTTGTATCCTTCCTATGGCCTGGCTTAACACTGTTAGGGATTCTAGGACAAAAAAAAAATTTTAACCCTCTACAATTTATATTTAGATAATGTTTAAAATATTTTAAAAATTTAATGAGTAATTATATTTTGTATATTTTGTAACGAAAATAAAATTATATACATATCAAATAATTTTGGTTCTTTTTCAATGTTATTTATTATATTCATAATTTTTTATATATAAAAATATAGATTTATTAAAAAATTAGACCCCTTAACTATTATTATACGGGGATACGGGGTTGGTCCGGGCTGTCGAACCACTTGTTCCCCTAGTGAGCCGGCCCTGCTCTTACTCTCCCTACGTACTAATCATGTTCTTAAACCTTTGTGTTGTGAAATCTGGTGGAAGACAATAGGAGAACGAAAAGAAATGGGAGTTATCATGTGGTAGGCGATTATAAGGAGAGAATTAACAAAGGAGCTAATTGCATTGCAAACTACATTTTATTGCATCATACGAAACATCATCTGCATGTACGTATATCACTCATACAATATTTATCCGTGAGGAGGATGATGTTTTAACGACCCAAAGTAACTGTCCGATCTTTTACATTACACGACAAGGAAGAGAAATAAACACATGCAGAAAGTTTGGATGACGATTTGAGTTAAAAGACTAATAAATATGAAATTATTAGCATTTATTCATGCTTAGATTTTGAGTTGTGAATCAATTACGAAAGATGTTAATAAGAACCACGGAATATTATTTGGTTAGAAACCCTGTTTAAAAATATGAACAGAAATTCGATTTTCTTATACGAAAAACTAATCGAAACCGGACGGTACAGTCTGTACCAGAATAGCTAATTCAATATTGGGCTTATTTATAAGGCTTTAAATTTAATCCAGAGGCCCAATCCAAATAATTAGATCTGCGAATTTTTCCCGCCTTCCCAGTCGAGAGAATAATTCAAAACTCAAAAATTTGTCTCTCTGGTGGCGCAGAGAAGCATCGGAGATGGGACAGAGAGGTGAACAGATCGAGTTCCTATGTTTAATTTACGTTTTTATTGGTTTCTAAGAGAGATTTTATATAACGTGAAAAGGTTGGTATTTGGTGTTAGTTGATCTTTGGTCTGAGATAATTAGATCCGATGAAGAAGACGGAGATGGGTTCAGAGATGTACCTCAGCTCGAAGTTTATCAGAGAAGGAAGAATCTTGAGAAGCCTTCCGCACCCGAAAATTTGTAATTTTGCCAACAAAAAAACCTTCCTTTTTGTTGTTGTTTTTGGCTCTGTAATCTGACAATGTTTTAATTTCGATGTGTGTCTGAGAAACAGAGTATGGTCAGTGAAAGGGGCTCGAACCAGTTTCATCAACGGACCCAAGAGAGATAGCTGGACTCGTTCCCTTTCCACCAGGTTATATTCTGAGCGTAACCCTTATTTCGTTCTTGTGATTCTCATTTTTTTTAGCTACGAAATTAGTGCAGACCATGTGTTCGTTGAAATGTCAAGGAAGTGCCACCAATTTTTTTAAATTTTAGTAGACTGATGAAAGGATTGATAACTGTGGCAGAGGGAGGGAGAGTATAGCAGTGGGCGCTTATGTCAACAATCAGCCTCAGAAGAAGCCAGCTAGGAGAAAGAAGCCTTCTATTCCAAAGGTAGTCTTTGTTGTTGTATATGAAGCCTAGTGTTCTCTGAACAAACATTCTCATTGTCTCCTAGAAGATGGTCACAATGTGATTTTTATAAACGCATTATATTATATTCTCTCAGGGGAAAGGTGTGAAAGCTCCAGACTTGCAGAAAGAGAAGGAGTATTTTCATGAGGTTGATGCTTTTGAGCTTGTGGAAGAGAGTCCATCTCCCAAGACCAAGAATGCTAGTACATGGATCAAGGGTGAGCAAGTTGTTCCTGAGGTGCCGCATCTGGCCACACGATTAGAGAAATGGCTGATCTCGAAGAAGTTAAATCGTCCTTGTGGTCCTTCAAGCACACTCTCTAAGATACTTGAAAGTTCACACTCAACCACACGCCTAGAGCCAATACTTGATGATGTTGCCTTTGATGCGTTGGCTCTAGGAACCCCAGCAAATGCTTCTGCTAGTAACAGTTCAATTTTCAGGCTCATTCAGAGCGGTGATGACAGCTTAGATGCCGAAGATGTGCCTGTTACAAAGATCAAGACAGAGGAAATTGACTTTGAAGATGAGTCTGTTAGAAAGATCAAGACTGAAGAAATCGACCTTGAAGATGAGCTGAAGCGACTGTCTTTGACGTCTGATCTGGCATCCTCTCATCTGGATTATGAGAAGCCATTTCTTGATCTGTTGTCCGCCTGTGGACAGATGCGACCATCAAACTTCATGGAAGTGTTCTCCAAATTCTGGTAAGGACCTATAAAGAATCCTTTTATGTTCTGGCGCTGGATGTTTGTCTAGTGGTACAACGTCCTCTTTAAGGATTGTGATATACTGTTCTTAACTTGTTGTGTTTAATTTGAGCTGATTATAATCATGACTCAAACTTGCAGTGAACCAGAAAGCATTGTCAAGATTGGTGAAGGTACGTATGGGGAGGCTTTTAGAGCTGGTCCTAGTGTCTGCAAAATTGTTCCAATCGATGGAGACTTTACCGTTAACGGAGAAATACAGAAGGTATTTTTCTTAACTCACTTCTTTTGCACTCAATGATACAATTTCTAGTTAGTGAAAGGATTATTTTTAGCATTAGAGGAAATATTGGAGAGGTCAGTGACTGCAAGTTTAGTTAATTCTATGTAGAGAAGAACACATTGGTTATAATTTAAATATGTTAATCATCTCTAGAGCAATGCATTGATGGTTAATATTATGCATATACTTACAGCAAATCGAAGAGAATACTACATATATAGTAATGACATCTTATTATTTGTTCATTTGCTGCAGAGAGCTGACGAACTGCTTGAGGAAGTGATACTCTCTTGGACTCTTAATCAACTTAGAGAACAAGAGACTGAAGCTCAGAATTTGTGCCCGACATTCATAAGAACTCAAGAGTACGTCTTCTCAGTAACTAAAATAAGCTGGAGATGTAACTTTATGTTATAAATCTTATACTGAACTTTTGTGTATCTGTGCTCATGATGTTGTTGCAGTATAAAAGTGTGCCAAGGTCCCTATGACCCTATACTGGTAAAAGCATGGGAAGAGTGGGATGCAAAAAATGGATCTGAGAATGATCACCCAGATTTTCCGGAGAAACAAGTTAATACTCTTTTCACTTTATTAGATTTCACAAAGGTCTGTTTATGTAGGTAGGATGCTGTATAATCTGTAAAAATATCGTTTATTTGCTGTGTGGTTTTTGCTTCCAGTGTTATGTCATGTTTGTTCTGGAACATGGTGGCAAAGACCTTGAAGGCTTCGTTCTTTTGAACTTTGATGAAGCACGGAGCTTACTGGTTCAGGTAAATTATAGGCTCTGTTTCTTCTAATCAGATTGAGTAAATGAGTTTTGGTTCTGGTTAATAGCGTGCATTTCACATGTAAGGTCACCGCTGGCCTGGCTGTTGCTGAAGCTGCTTTTGAGTTTGAGCACAGAGATCTTCACTGGTAAGCTTAGTATTTAATTTGGTATATAGTTTACTAATTGGGTTTAGTATACTACTTAGTAGTGTTCTCTCGCCTGATTTTTTTTTTCTCTTTTTTAGGGGAAACATTCTTCTAAGTCGTAATAACTCGAGTACTCTGCCTTTTATTGTCGAGGGGAAACAAGTTTTCGTCAAAACTTTTGGAGTACAGATATCTATAATCGACTTTACTCTTTCAAGAATCAATACAGGTGAGTTTCTGGTTATCAGTACTGTGATATAATGTAAACCATGAGATCCTATCTAATGCTTAACTACCATGATCAGGTGAAAAGATACTGTTTCTGGACCTTACTGCTGATCCCTACCTTTTCAAAGGACCAAAAGGAGATAAACAGGTAAGTAATGTAATGAAGCTTTCAGTTATTTCAAGAGCTACGAAATATTGCAGTCATATTGATTTAAGCTTATAATGTCATATTGCAGTCGGAAACTTATAGAAAGATGAAGGCGGTTACTAAAGATAGCTGGGAAGGACAGTAAGTTTAACTTTCCCAAGCCAAATTGAAGTGTGCTTTAAATGATTTGCTAATGTTTATATTTGCCATGGTTTGTTTCTTATTCTTCCAACAACAGCTTTGCTCGAACAAACGTTCTCTGGTTAATCTACCTCGTGGATCTCTTACTGACCAAGAAATCATTCGTAAGTTTGTAGTCTTGTAGGATACATAGCTGGTTATTAGCTGTCTCATCTTAGAAAAGCTTATTGATTTTCCTTTGCGTCTATGTTTTAGGAGCGGTCTTCGAAAGATGAAAGAGAATTGAGGTCACTGAAGAAGCGCATGGAGAAGTATAAATCAGCTAAAGAGGCTCTTTCAGATCCTTTCTTCTCAGACATGTTGATGGACCAAATATCATAAAGAATGTAATAAAACCCACAAGTGAGTAACCAGAATCTCACTCTCTTTCTCCCTTTCTTGGAACTCTGTTTCCTAACCACTAAAATCAACAGTGTCTTAGCTCTTATTTCCTAATCTTCCTTTTGAAGTTGTTTATCAAGGATTCATTATCTAATATCAATCTTGATTTCCATCTATTCAGATTCAGATGAATAGAAGAACTAATAAAACGTTCGTATGTGACAACAGTTTAATGGTAGCTTTTGTCTGTACACATGCTTTTGATCCCATGCAGTCTTTTTAGAACAAAGTATCAAGATCTACCATTCCACATGGGTTGTCCCTTCTTGCATGAATAGATCTTCTTATCTAAAGAACAAAGAACAATATTCAAATCGCGTAGAGGATAAATGAGAAGTTTGCTTTAGAATTAGCACAGTAAATTTAATCCTTGAAACAGCTAACAAAGCTTTTACGTTCTCTGCTTTTCTCAATCACTTTCCGCTTTGATGATTTCTTTAAATCTTTGTGGGTTTTGCTGAGCTAAGCAGAGATCAACCATTGGGTTAATTAATTTCATGATCTTAATCTCTTCCTTTTTGGATAAGAGAAAATATTATATTTATACCAATTTGCAGCTTCTTTCTTGAAAACTTTGCAAGAACTTTATGCATATGCTCATGTCTGAAACGGGTCTGACAAAAATGGATTTTTCTTTCTTTGGCAAAAGCTTATATCTATGTACAAAATATATAAGAAAAGAAAAAGAAAACAGATTGAGATTAGTCAGTGACCAAATCCAAAAGACTTCATAGCAAAGCAAACATCTTTTTCTCTTTATTTTTTCTTCTTAGTCACTTGCATGTTAAGTACAGTCAGCTTCATCCCTTTTTTCTCCGCCAATTTTCTCATGAAGAATCTCAAAAGCTTTTGTTCTCCTTATAAACCCAAGAAAGAAGGGAAGAAAAAAAACAAACAACCTCAAGCTCTGATGGCGGCAAAACAGAGTTACTTCTTCTTGTTTCTTTCTCTTGTCCCACTCTGTTCCTCAACAACTCATGATGTCATAAATCCACCAACGGTCTTCCCAACAAACCCTACAACTACACCACCGGCTACTACATTCCCTCCGGTGACCATAACCCCCACAAATCCATCTCCAGCCCTTCCTCTTAACCCTCCAGTCACAGTAGTCCCTCCTACACTCACACCACCAGTGACCACCAACCCAGTGACTCAGTACCCTCCAACACAACCCTCAGGGACGGTTCCTGTGATTCCACCGCCTGTTGTCTCAACCTCCCCATCGGTTTCAGGACAAAGCTGGTGCGTGGCAAAGCCTGGAGCCTCCCAAACCTCACTCCAGTTGGCTCTTGACTATGCATGTGGAAGCGGTAAAGCGGATTGCTCTCAGATACAGCAAGGAGGCAGCTGTTATTCGCCCATCAGTCTTCAGAATCATGCCTCGTTTGCCTTCAACAGCTATTACCAGAAGAATCCTTCTCCTCAAAGCTGTGATTTTGGTGGTGCAGCTTCAGTTGTTAGCACTAACCCAAGTAAGTGAGACTAACTCTGCGTTGCAGATTCACTTTGCTTGTACTGTGTTTTGAATTGTTTGTTACAAAACAGGTACTGGTTCTTGCGTTTACCAGACAGGTTCTAGTTCTGGTTCATCAACATCAACGTCAACTCCAGTAGGAACAACAACGCCAACTCCATCAACACAAACAGTGAACCAGCCACCTCTCACACCAACACCTATAACACCAACAGGAGGCGTGACAATTGGGTAATAAAAACATTTCTTCCAACTCTCTTTTACTTTTTGTCTCAAACCCTCTTTCAGAGTTTCCTAACTGAAAATGTAACTATTTATCTGTATATTAAAGGGTTGGAACTCCACCAGCGGTTTTTAACCCGGCGAATCCTTCATCAAACACTCTACCAAATCCATCCTCAGGAGGTTCAGCGGTTTACGGGTTTGATGGTTCACCTAATGGTAACAATCCAACACCATCAGACTCAACCAACTTGCAGATTCACTCTGCTCATATTATGGTGGTATCATTGATTCTTCATGCAGTGCTATTTCATTAGAAATAGAATATACAGAAGTTGAATTAGTTTTATGACATAGTTATGCTCAATTTCAAGCTCATTTCGTATCAGTACGAAGAAGAAGTTAGGAATGTAAGACATTTATAAATATGTTTGGTTCAACGCTCATACATTGTAGGATACGGTCTATCTACTTTAATATGATGTAAAATGATTTCTTCTCTAGTTCAACGCCTAGAAAAGGAGACATGGAGACAACAACCTTGAAACCTGATTTGTCCCAGAAGTTTTGGTTGCTAAAAGGATCATCTTCATGCTGTCATACGTGGTCACGTCATCACTAGATTGTAGGGTTTTGTCAGACACAGATACATAGGAAGAAAAACTTAGTTAGGATTCAACACTTGACAGTTCAAAAGATTCCTAAACATAGTAAACGTAAGCAACAAGAAACTGAAAATAAATAAATAAATAAGATCACCTTCACTATTCTTCCTGCTTAACTTTCATTGCCGAGTTCTCTTTCACTTTCAAATCGCCATTCGAGGCAAGACTCTGTTTCGGTTTCTGCTCTTGATCACCGCCGGAGAGCTCAAAGGAGGCTTCTCTAAGCTTGTCAACATCCGACCTCGCCTTCTCGTAGAGCTTAACGAAATACTCAAGAGCCTCACGCGCTCTCTTCTTCGCCACGGCACCCTCTTTCCCCTTCCGTTCAGCTTCCATTTTAAAGGCACACACGGCCCTGTTCATAGAAAAAGCGGCGATCTTGCAGGCACATACCAAAGCCTCGGAGAGGGATTTATCCAAGCAGCGAACGCCGTTGGTGTCGACGAAAGGACGGAAGAAGGAGAAGGAGATAGGGTCCCGGCAAGGAGGACAGAGGTAACGAGTGGAAACTGCGTCGTCGTCGCCGGCGCATTGGATGTGAGTGTAGGAGCCTCAGTGGGAGCAAGAGACGCGGCGAGACTGATGCCGTGGCGGAGAAGAATCGTAGCAGGTGGGGGCAAAACGACGTCGGATGGCTGCGGAGGAGGCAGTGCGTGCAGAAGAAGCGGGGGACGCCGCGGAGACGTGCTGGGTGTATGACCCAAGAATCTTGGCTGCCGCAATAGTCGCATGTCTCGTTGGAATACGAGGATGAGTCAGAAGTTGACGTTGACGACGGGAGGTTCATAGTGGATAGGGTTTAAGCAATTGAGAGGAGGAAAGGTTTTAGATTCTTGATGACCAAGAAAAGATTATTCGATTTATTAAGGAGGTCATAATGGGCTCAGCTTATTGGGCCGTATAATTGTTTATCTATTGGGCTTATAAATCTAATTTACAAGAGAGAAAGTAAACCAAAAAGTCCACTAAACCCTCCCAAACCCCTCTAATGTTACACAGCCAGCATAGGCTTAATGTTAAAATGAATATTAAGGTACTTTCTTGGTTTCTCCCGTGACATGTCTTAATCTTGTTTAAAGCTTGACGCAATCTCGAGAGTTCAGTGCGACTAATCCAGTCTCTAGCTTACATATTTCACCATAGCGACAAGTTTTCAATGAATCTGCCATCGTTTAAACCCACCAAAAGTTTCAAATTAAGAACGTGAATTAAATCCTGTAACAGAGCTAGGAAATACGCAAAAGAGACAAAGAAGCTTGAGCTGTAATAAATAAACCTGATAAAGGCCAGAAAAAAAAAACGTGACCTTTTCGAAATTTGAAACCTACCCCACTAGTCTCCATCGTCGTCAATGCTTGACAGCTCACCGGAAGTAAGAAGAAACCCCAGAGAGTCGAATATACTTTCAAGTTTGTGATTTCTCCAGAGGAGGAAAGAGACAGAGGAAACAAGCAAATGTTTTGCTTCGGCTTTGACTGGATCGCGCGGCAAAGTATATTTGTATTTTTATGGATCGTTTGAATTCTAGAAAGCCACGTAGACTATTACATTCATTATTTTCTCCTGGACAGGTAACTCTCAACATATATCATCTAGAGTTGTGATTTAACTGTGCTCCTCTTCTTTTACTCTGTTACTGTGCTCACTTACTCTCTCTGTTCATGTTCACTCACTCACTCTTAGTTATCACTTGTGTATCACCATAAGACACAAGTACACACTCATACTCTCTTGACTCTCACGTTTGTTTTCTTATTGTAGAGAGAAGAGAGAACACACGTTGGATGCACATATTTATAGTAGTTTTATCTAACTACTACACACATATTTAGACATTTAACATACCACTGAAATCCAATAATTAACTTACAAAAAAATATAAAAAATTTAGGAACCTCAGTGAAGTTCTCCCGTTGAACGATAAAAAAATTAATTAGACTACCCGAGGTTCTAAACTTTTCAAATCATAAAATTAACTACTAATTTATTCATTAGAACCCATAAGCGTTTCTAACCAATTGACTTGTTCTTATACATTTAATTGATACTCTATTCTGTATCAATTTATTTGGTAGTTCTTGTAAGTTAAGTGCTGAGAACGTGAAGAAGTTGAGTTCACTGCTACAGAAGCAAAGACACTATTCTAAGCTTAATGTGTTCACTACATGATTCACATCCATTACTAAGAATCATGTGTTCAACATCACAACACTCATGATTCCCAATCCATCACCAGATACATAGGACTAAGAACTTCGTTAGTATTCAACACTTGACAGTTCAAAAGATTCCTACACATAGTAAACGAACAAACAAGAAACTGAAAAAAAAAAAAAAAAAGACTTGCATACTCTACATTGAACTCTAAATCAGAATCTGCTCAGCTTGAAAGCTTCTTTAGACGAAAAGGCTTCAACTTTATCATATCTATTCACTTTTCTTGAATATCTTGGCCCGACCTCTCTATCACTATGCAACACTCTGTTTCGGTTTCTGATAATCACCGGAGATCTCAACGGAGCCTTCTCTAAGCTTCTGAATAGCCAACCTCGCCTTCTCGTAGAGCTTTACAACATCCTCAAGAGCCTCGCGCTCTCTCTTCTTCGCAACCGCACACTCTCTCCCCTTCAGCTCAGCTTCCAAATTAGCCACAAACACGGCCCTGCTCATCGAAAAAGCCGAGATCTTGGCGGCGCACAAGAACGCTTCCGAGAGGGGTTTATCCATGCAGCGAACGCCGTTGGCGTCGACGATCGGACGGAAGAATGAGAACGAACTAGGGTTCAGGCAAGGAGGACAGAGGTAAGGACAGAGGTAAGGAGGAGAGGAGCTTTCGTCGTCGCCGCCGGCGCAGTGGATGTGAGTGTGGGAGCCGCATTTTGAGCAAGAGACGCGGCGAGACTGATGCGGAGGGGAAGAGTCGTAGAAGGCGAAGCAGGTGGGGCAAAACGACATCGGATGGTTGCGGAGGAGGCAGTGCGTGCAGAAGAAGCGGAGGACGCCGCGGAGACGTGCAGAGTGTATGACCCACGAATCTTGGCTGCCGCAATCTTGGCATATAACGGTGGAATTCGACGCTGTATCAGCCGTCTCCGGCGTTGACGTTGACGACGGAAGGTGCATAGTCTCTGTCAGCGATTGGGGAAAGAACGCAATCGGGAGGAAGAAAGTTTCGACGTCGGAGCAAGGCTTTTAAACGATTTACTACGGACGTCATAAATGGGCTCAACTTATTGGGCCGTATAATTGTTTACATATTGGGCTTTTAAAAATTTAATTTACGAGGCAAAACATAAACACCAAAAAAAATCCACTGAACCCTCCCAAACGTGTATGTACGATGGATGTCTTTTTTTTTTCTTCGTCGTCCGGTAGATTATCATAATTTAAACAAGTTTTACACAAAGCCAGCAAATGTATGAAACCTTTCCGGAATCATAAGCCGACGAGGTAAACAAACCCTTTCGGAGCAAGAGGTAGAACCACCAAAGAAAGAAACTAACTAGACATAAAAAAAGATAAGAAAAGGTCACGTAGATCTAATGGAACACAAACATTCGAGGGATGTAAAGGTGACCGATGACTGAGCCAGAATGATCATGAAAGCGTAGCAGGTCCAGAATGTACACAAACATTCGAGGGATGTCTTTTTAGTTTTTTACACAGCCAGCATAAGCTTAATGTTAAAATGAACATAAATTAACTTTCTCACCTATGACTTGTCTTGATCTTTGCTTAAATCTTGACGCAATCTGGAGTTCAGTGCTACTAATCTACTCTACTTACACCTCAAGAACATATTTTTCACCAAATAGACTTCTTAGTGTGATAAATTGTCAATGAATCTGCCAACGTTTAATTAGGTGAGGCTTTTTACAAATTAACTATACACAATAGTAAGTAGCAGAAACTTAGATATTAATAAAGGTGGTCTTTTGCAAAAAGAGGTACAAAAAAAGAGTTTGAACTTTCACTAATTTCGACTGATATCTTCTAGTGAAGGTGGATTAAGACAGCTCTAACTAATTGCGGTAACCAATGAGTTACAACAAGCAATAGGAAACAGACACGTGGAGCATAGAGGTGGAGACAAATGAAGTAAAAGAGGTTTATACCCTTAATTGAAACTTGAAAGAGAAGGAAATGGTGTTAATGTCGCAAAGCAAAAGAAAAGTTAAACATCATTTTGCTTTTGGCCACACTAATATATCAAGATTATCTATGATTATGTCTTCTCTCGTGTCTTACCAATTAGATTGGGCCATATTGGAGGGGAAATCAACCATACAAGCTCTCTTTTAATTCTCTTGTTTAATCAAACTTGAAATGTTGTTTGCCTTCTTTTCTAAGTTTTATCTTTTTTTCTCCACCACAAATCACAAAACACATCAAATGATAAATTTGGGAAAAGCAGATGAGGCAAGCAACTAGTAAACGTATAGTCAAGTCACAAGCACACGGGTTAGAATCTTTGTTCGCCGCCGTATAATTTACACGAATACTTTTCACTACAAACTGCAAATTTAAATAAATGAATACTTTAGAAAAGTGTAGTATATATGTATCATCAAAATAAATATTATCCCATGATACACTTTTAAAAAATATGAGAAATCAACTCGATCTATTGTATACTATAACTCATCTCAGAACTCAACTAGAGTATGAATTCATTAAATCCTCAAAGATACTAATCGGAAAAACTGATGGATGCCAAGCTAAATCAACAGTAATTAACAACGTGAAATCGAAGTCTTGAATAAATACTTAATGAGACATAAGTATAATTATTATGATGCATTACTTTTTAATTAATGAAATGGGGATAAACTTTACAAAAATTATTCAAACATAAAATAATAAAAGGGTCCTTAGTATAAGTGCATGCATGTGCTAATGTTTACTTGATGATAGGATTAATGCTAAACGGGCCAATTAAGATGGTATACAATTAAGGTCATTTCTCACTGGGACCCCTCTCTCTTTCTCTATGACTTCATCCTCTTAATCTAAAATGTAATCAACTTTCTAATAGGTCCCTTTCTCTATGTCCAATTAATAAATTCTTATTAAAAATTATCAAAATCTTCCATCAACATCGTTGATTCGTTGTAGAAGTACTTGATTAAATATTTAGCACTTTCACAAACCTTAATTGGATGCATATTTTCGTTAGTCATTACGAAATATGATTGGTGGTTAAATCTTTTAGACTTTTGTCTAAATCTCCTAATTATAGAAAACTATATACTGTACACAGTAAACAACAGATGCATTGATCATTGATGTATCATGTATGAAAATTAAGTAGGAGCTACGAAAATTAATAATAATTAGGCTTTGCTATCGCCATCTCATGTCCCCTAATTTTTCTTACAAAATATTTACAATTATTTTTTATTATACTTACTTTCATAGTTTTTTTACTTCCATAGTTACAAGTGGCTCTGAGAGATGAAATTTATTCAAATTCCAAAAAATCATTAAAATTGGGGAAGAAAAATTATCTTAGATGACGACACAATCACTTTCAGTTCTGGCCTTATTTATTTATTCTGTATCCACTTTTAAGTTTCAGATAACGACTTTTCTACATAAATATGTTTGATCAAGAGAATCCAGAAACAAAAAAAAACAGAGTCAATTATTAGTAGTGCAATGTAGACTACAAATTCTACTGTGCATGCCAGTGCTTTCTTTTTAAGCATTGGTTAATTAGTTTAATTTGGTTGCCAAGTGCCAACGTACATCGAAACTAAAAGCGCCGTCGAATCATCTAATATTCGTTTGTTAAATTTTCATACAAATATTGAAACCCTAATAGACGTGTAGTCGTGTAGAGTGTAGAACCTCTTCTCCTTTTTTTTGTCGGCGAAGATTTTATAATCTGCGTGAGTTGTGACAATGACAAATTAACGACAACGACAGACGTCACGTAATCCTTTTTCACTTCTCTACTTCGAGTGGATAGTTAGCTTTTTAACAATTGGAAAATATGAGAGGAGTGACTCTGTGACTGAGGAGGATTGAGTTGTGAGAGCAGCTCAAATGTTCTAATAAGTGTGTTTTTGTTTAAGTTGTATATATGATTATACATTTATACTTCCAGTGTAAGCTAAAATATTAAACTTCTATTCTAGTGCACGAAGAACAACCATGCAAATTATTCGATCATTCACCGTCGAAACAAGGGTTCGTTAAATGAAAAACAAAAATGGTTATGTGTTGTATTTTATGTTTATGTATGCATTTACATATATACATATAAGAAAATCACCTCTATAATATATTTAATTATGATGGGATATAAATTACAAATCCTGCGTTAATCGTGAGATTAAAAATTGTTGAAATTTGTTCTCATATTGTTGCATGTACTATCATAATTTAAACATGTATAAATTTTAGAAAATCACTGAAATATTGAAGAGAAAAAAACATTAAGGGGTAAAGGACATCTTCCTGTTGAGATTAGACTGAAAAGTTGGAAACAACGAATAAAGATGCATGCTCCTAATCAAATCAAAATCAACGCCTAAATAATCTGAATTTTGATATGGTTTGCATATAATGGAAGGGCTGCGGCGGATATATATGCATGATTGTCGTATAATCATGATCGATGATGATCAAATGATGGGTCTCAATAATGCACAATCCTAATCGAATATGTTCCATTTTTTAGGGGATACTAATATTATATAGTGAAGTTAACATAATGTTTTCTTTTCCATGATATACTCCAAGAACGTGTTGATTGACATTAGATTATTAGTTTACTGAGTAATTAAAAAGGAACTCCCTGCAATTGCAAAGTCTTTCCATATATTATATGCGTTTCTTGTAATTAATCATTTGGTGAATTGTTTAACTCGAAGTATCTTCTGACAGCTTAGGTTCGAGATATTCTACAATAAAACCACTAGTCCATTTGTTTTATCTTGTTTTATTGTATTTGATGATGCGTCGACATGCATGTTGGTTTTGCTTATTTGTATGACAAGAGATCATCATTATTAACGAGTTTTCTTTTTAAGCTCATGCATGAACAATGGCATTCAACAATGTATATTAATTTACTCGTTAAGGGCTTCATAATATGTGGATGTAACAAATAATTCCATTAGTAGATTTCTGAATTCTGTAGGAGAGTGTTACATATACTATATCTAAATGCAAGTCTACAAGAATCAAATAGATAACTAATTTTAACATCATTACGTTATATATGAAAACATATAGATATAGCATGTATATATACTTTGTGTTCAAGATTTAAATCCACGATTGGGTCCCAATAAACAAATGGATAAACGGTAAGAGTCTAACGAGTGGCCGTCTCTAGATAACGTAAGAAAACTACAAAAACTCAACATGTGAATATTTGAGGGAAAGTTTGGGTTGAATGTACAAAGAATATACCCTCTCTATTATGACTGGTTTTAAGGCAAAAAAGAGAAAAAATCCCAAAGAGAAGTGAGTCAATTAAATTAAAAATGTATACAGCAAACAAAAGATACTTAATTATTCTCATACATCTGCAAAAGAAACCATGTTTTTAAAGCAATTTTTCTAATTATGTAGCAGTTTTACTTCATTTAATAATTTCTGAAAATACTAACCAATGGTGTCAATTTCTTGCTGGTTATGAACATTTCCCATTATTTCCTTTAATTGATGCGTTCTTCTTCACAAAGATCTAGTCCTCATTTAGCATTTGCTTTTAATTCATTGCAGCAGTCTTTCATGACGACAACAAACAACTCTTCCTTGTCTTCATTCCTATTGTCTACCCACGATCTAATGGGTTACTTTAATTGTTCCAGTCTCATTGTAAATAATTTACTTATAACGCTTCGACCGCTCTAGTAAATAGTATTAGTTTTGGCCATGTCAGTGTTCTACGTACTTTTGTTGGTAGAGCCGCTGATTATTTTGGGTTCACAAAAAAGAGAGTTTAAAGTGTTAGTTTTTCATATACAGAAATACTGAGAATCACTTTCAATAAAGCACACACCTTAAACGTTACAGCGAGTGTAGCTTCATAATATTTTTTGGGACATATCGTCACTCAAAGAGTTTGATAATCTTGCCACATATCGAAAATATTTTAGGAGAACACTTGACAAAAATTTGTAACACTCATGCCATCTTCATATATATGTATGGAATTAACATACCTTCCCATCTTCATATAAAAATATCTAATGACTTTCATGAATATTTCCGAACTAAAAACTCTAGTAGAGTTGCTGAGGTCACACCGTTTTGGCTGCGTACGTAGAGTATTTAGTAACATCTTCGAGAACAGGCCAAACACGAATGAGCATGTCTCCACTACTTACACTCACACTTATTATCAATATTAACTCAGAAAAAAGATTGATTAAAATTTATGTCGATCACACTTTAATTTCTGCATTTGAATGTATGAAAAAATGGGTCCACAGAGGACATGACGAATGTATGATGATTAAAGTGATGTAAATGTCAAAAAAACTACATGAACTCCATTTGTTAACCATGATTCTTTTACCATTGGTGTAAGTCAATCCGACGTGGACCAATCAAATTGCTTTTACAAAAGCTTAATAATACACACTTTTTTGCCTCATAACTTCTAGAGAGAGAGAGCATAAAATTCAACAAACTATTCTGAAGAAAGCAACTTTTCTTAGTCCTATTAATATACTATCTCTCCCTGGAGCTCTGTTACTTCATTTTCTCCACCTTTCTTCTCCTCAGATTCCTTTAGCCTTCAAAAGTTTCATATAAAGAAAAAAATAGAGCTTTCTTCTCTTTCATTGTTCCTTTACACAGCATTGCAGCTTTTAATAAACTAAATGGGGAGACATTCTTGCTGTTAAAAACAAAAGCTGAGAAAAGGGCTTTGGTCTCCTGAAGAAGACGAGAAGCTTCTCAATCACATCACCCATCATGGCCATGGCTGCTGGAGCTCTGTCCCCAAACTCGCTGGTAACATTCTTTAATTCAGGATAAAAAAAAAAGAAACTACCTTTGTGTAACTAAAAGTCTTGAGTCTGTCTGCTACAGGTTTGCAGAGATGTGGAAAGAGTTGTAGATTGAGATGGATCAATTACTTGAGACCTGATTTAAAGAGAGGAGCTTTCTCTCCTGAGGAAGAGAATCTCATCGTCGAGCTTCACTCTGTTCTCGGAAACAGGTAATAACAGAGGATAAAGTTTAAGTCTTGAGCCTCCTCTGTTTTTTTTGGGCTATGCTCTGTTTTAACATAGCCTTCTCTGTTTTTTGCTCTGTTTTTAAAGCCTACTCTGTTTTTTTCCTCTGTTTTTTTTTAAATCAGATGGTCACAGATTGCGTCTAGGCTTCCGGGGAGAACCGACAACGAGATCAAGAATCTATGGAACTCGAGCATAAAGAAGAAACTGAAGCAAAGAGGCATTGACCCGAACACACACAAACCCATCTCCGAAGTTGACAAAGACAAACCGACAAGAAGCAGCAACAACGACCACAAGTCTCCTAGCTCCTCTGCTGCAACTAACCAAGACTTCTTCCTGGAAAGGCCATCTGATTTCTCAGACTACTTCGGTTTTCAGAAGCTTAACTTCAACTCCAACCTTACACCTGAGTCTTCACTCTGCTCCATGGTTCCGGGGCAGTTTAGCCTCGGAAACATGGTTGGTTCTGTCTTTCAGACACCCGTTTGCGTAAAGCCTTCGATTAGTCTTCCTCCGGATAACAGTTCGAGTACTGTCTCCAGAGGAGACCATACAGCATCTAACTGGGAGTTTCAGACAAACAACACTTCGAACTTCTTCGAAAATAGCGGTTTCTCATGGTCAATCCCTTCTTCTTCAGTAACCAAACCTAATCCTAACTTTGAAGAAGTGAAATGGTCAGAGTATTTGAACACACCGTTCTTCAACGGAAGCACGGTACAGAGTCAAAGCTCTCAGCAGATCTACATCAAATCAGAGGGAGAGTACTTAGCCAAGGTTTCGAACATTACAGATCCTTGGAGCCAAAGCCAGAACGAGAATTTAAGCACACCCGAAGCTAGTGACGTGTTCTCCAAGGATCTTCAGAGAATGGCCGTCTCTTTTGGTCAGTCCCTTTAGCTTTTCTTTTAATTCTAACAGATGTATAGAACAAAAACATATACCATATACACATACGTAGAGTGGAGCTAAGTGTTCTGTATATTCATGGGGGTGAAAATTGAGCTGTCTTTTATTTGTTAAGTGTGTTTTATACGTCAATTCTTCTTCTATCTTATGCAAACCTTTCAGTCTCATAGTACTATATATTCATTTATTTTTTGTTTCGTTGTTGATGATGATGTGTAGTACTCTTGATGGTTTTAGATGTCTAAAGTTTGCAATTACTCTGTTGAAGAACAATGATGAACGTAATAAATCAGTTTCTGTCTGTTTCTGTGAATGAGTTGTGATCCTGAGTCACATCCTTAACCATTTTTCACACCTGTGATTAATTACAAGACAAAACAGAAGACACAAAGAAAACACTTAATTAAAGCAAAACATAATTAGTAAACTAAAGTGGGAATTAACTCAACTAATAAGAAGTGACATTTTTTTAGAAATGATCTAGTTTAAGGGTATTTTCTATTTTATTCCTTAAAATGGACGAATTTTAAAATAGAGATAAATATCTGTCAACTGTATATTTTTTTGACTTTTAAAAAGAATATTTTAATATTTTAAAACTAATACTTTTATTTAAAAAGTTGCAAAAATGATTTCTTTTTATTGAATTTAATGACTGATCACATATATGAAAAAAATGGAATCGAATACACTTAATTTCTGGCTATTATAAACTTTGGGGAAAAAGGCTGTATTTTTGTTTAGTCTTCTTCTCTTGTATGTGCTTTTTGAAGAGTCTTATCAGAAAATTGGACTTGTCGCCATTGACCCAAAGCTTATGTTTTGGCCGGCGTCGGAATATTCTTTCGCCGTAGAAAATTCGGAGTAGGTAAAGAATTTTCACAAAAGGAAAATATCTGTTAAAAATATAGTTCGAAGATTTGACAGTTTGGAAATGATGTGATGGTTTTCACTAAAACTATCCGAAAGTCAAAATTGATTTACTTTATACACGAATATTTTATAAGATTCCAATCCAACCATTTTTACCTTTTAGAAATAACGTAACGCAGTAACTCGACTGTTAAGTAAAAAGTATTAAGTGTTTGTTTTTTTATCGCTGATTTAATATAATATTAACTAATAATACTATCCGCTTTACGATGATCTATGCCTAACTACGTTACATGAATCGTCCTATGAAGATCCACGTCTGACCGAATTTACTTGCACCATATTGAAGATCTTTTGTAAGTCTTTTTTCTGTCTTCCGTAGTCTGTATAATTGTTTAATAAATTGTTTTCTACGAGAATTGAAGTATGGACTTCTTATAACGTGCAATCTAAAAACAAATTATATAGTCTGAGATTCGAACCCTAGATCTGAGTGGAGAAACCTACAAATGTTTGTTTGGCTTTAAATTTTACGACAATATTAAGAATTTGTTTGGCATAATGAACTATCAGTTTTCTCAAAAAAAATCTGTTAACTATTGGTTGGCAGATAAATTGACACAAACACATTTATGGAATCCCTTCACTGTCTTTCTATGAAAATCAAAGACTCAACAATATAATAAAGTGTAACAAACATCTCGTTAACAACGTTTCTTGTGACAATCAGTCTGTGAACTTTACTTTTTTGCTCTTTCGAAATACCAATCTCCAACAGCTACAGCAATCCCCTGTATTTTTTGTTCCAACAACAAGGCATCAACAACAGGATTTCAAATCCAAACAAAAGTGTGTTCGAAACAATATAAAAAGTACTCATTATCATCAACCAACTGCGTTTTTTCTCACCTTATCTTCACCAGGTTGAGAATTTCCAGGAAACCAAGTGTCTTTTCTCTCAGCTAGACAATGAGCCCAGTGCGAGCTAATAAACATTCCGTTCTTGCTTGTAGTAGGTTTCATGAAATTATCATTAGTAACCTTCCAGGATCATCAAACCTAGTTGATATGGCCGAGTTGGTCTAAGGCACCGGATTAAGGTTCTGGTCCTAAAGGGCGTGGGTTCAAAGAGTTGTACATTTCATAAAAACATCATTAGTTACCTTCCAAGAATTGCATCTGAGAGGCGTTGCACTTGAAGCTGGAGCTGCAATTATGCCAACTGCCACTCGGATCAGCAGATGGTGGAGCTATACTACTTTCAATCTGCATAGAAAAAAACAAGATAGTCTTCTTGCTGGCTTAGAATAAAAAAAATATTGCCAGGGAGCTCTACTCGATTGACTGAGTAGATATGGCCACGGGTCAGCGATCGGGGCTTATAAATCAAGAAGTATAGATTCACCTAATTTATCTTTATCACCTTACCCTAAAAGAAATTTCCTAGAAATGTACTAATTTATTCACATGTTTTATTAAGGAAACCCCTAAAAACAGCAATTTGCTAGAGTTTTGTTATTCTAAACAGCAATTTGCTAGAGTTTTGTTATTCTCTTTTATGCGAGTTCATAAAATTCACCAAAACCGCACACATAGTTAAAGACAAAGAAAATCACATGATTCAGTAATAAGTTACCTGCCACGAATCAAATGCCGAGTTGAGAATAAATAATGGGGACTTGACTTGGTTGATTATGTTTTGAGGGAAAAAGCACTGTGAAATATTGAAACCAAGTTAAGTAATGAGGAAGCGTGTACATGTGCCGGGAAATCCATACCGAAGTTGCATCAAGATGGCTTGTACATGTGCGAGGAAGCGTATTTTGTAAACCCTAAAAGTTAAGAAAAACATATTTGTGGTTAGCTTCAAGTCTTCAACCAACTTTATCATCATCATGACTTCATAACGTTGCACACTTGTACTGGTACCTGGGTATTTACGACACCAAAATACATACGCCTTAAAGAACGAGCTCCAGATATATAAACCCTTCATTTACAAACAAGACACAAACCAGTCAATATGTTGACTCTGGAGTATTTCAATCTCGGTGCACCGGAAATATATTCATTAATTGGGCCGGATGATGATAAATAAGTTTTTCATAAAAGAAAAAGAAATATTGAGTTTTGAAATTATATAAATATGAATCTAAAATATTATACATTCACGTAATCAATATATAAACTTTAAAACAGATATTTGGTCAATCGTATTCTTTTCTAAGTATTTTAGCTTTTTCTTATTTGATTCACTTTATTTACAACACAGTATATATTAATTTTCATCATCAATTGCACGAAGTTCGTTTGAAAAAAAAATTACTCACGCATCGAGGAAAAAGCCAGCATCGCTCATGCATTTTACTTTAGTGGTAGGAGGAAACAAACTACTGAAATCATCGCAGCGTAAAATCGCTGAAAGACCCCCAGAAGAACATTCGTTGGGCAAAGCCTTTAAAGGGCAGAGAAACAACGTTTTGCACAACCAAACATCGATCCCAGCGCTTGTGATCTTCAAAGAAATCAACCGAACCATCATCAATACAATCCATGCCAGGAGACGTAGAAGACGATTCCAAAACCTTATGGCTAGTTGGCTGATTTAATCTCAGTCTAATTACACATGTCTGGATAAGTTCTAATGTTTTTTTGTTTTTTATCTCTTTTTTGCCAAGAAATCATTTGTATAGGAAACAACTTTGTAACATTTTCTTTCATTTATGATATTAACATTCTTAGCAAAAAAAAAAAAAAAAAAGCCTT
>NC_027755.1:18931281-18931676 GCF_000695525.1 Brassica oleracea var. oleracea
CTTGTATCCGACTGAAAGAGTATGTGAATGATCCGATTATTTTCTTACTAATGGGGATAAACTACAAATATTTTTCAGATGTCAAAGATTGCGAATCTTGATTTCAATGCTTTGAAAAGCAATGGTGACAACTACCTGGAATGGGCGCTTGATACAAAGATCATGCTGCGATCAAAAGATCTTGGTGACACAATCACCAAAAACAACAATTCCAGTGACAAAGACAAGTATAGAGCTATCTACATGATACACCACCATCTCCAAGAGAACTTGAAAACTCAGTACATGACCATGGAAAATCCATATGACCTTTGGATCGCTTTACAGCGAAGATATGACCACCAGAAAATGGTGTTGCTTCCAAAGGCTCAATATGATTGGAAACACATAAGGTT
>NC_027755.1:18931711-18931954 GCF_000695525.1 Brassica oleracea var. oleracea
GTCCTGTTCAGAATTGTGTCCTTGTTAAGGTTATGTGGTGAAAAAGTAACCGAGGAAGAGATGCTTAATAAAACTCTCTCCACGTTTCCTCAAACCAACATGGTAGCGCAACAGCAGTACAGAGAGACGAATTTCGCCACATATACTGAGTTGATAGAATGTCTCTTGTTGGCTGAAGCTAACAACGAACTGTTATTGAAAAACAGTGAGATGAGACCTCCTGGTACAGCTCCATTACCCGAC
>NC_027755.1:18933850-18935034 GCF_000695525.1 Brassica oleracea var. oleracea
GACAAAGAAGTTCGGAAAAGAAAGAGTGCAAAGAAATCCGACAAAGTGGAAACTCTAGACATGGAAAAGGAAACTCATGTACCACCAAAAGATACTTGGGACGCTAAGAATCAAGGTAATGAAGTTCCTGACAATAATGAGATCTCAATAAATTATGTCATGTCTGGAAGGAAATGGAACAGAAAACATGTCGACATGAGTGATATATTTGCTTATAATGTAGCAGTCGAATTGATGGATAATAAGGATCTAAAACCCACATCTATGCTAGAATGTATGCAACGACCAGATTGGTTGAAATGGAAAGAAGCCATTAATGTGGAGTTAGAATCACTGAAAAAGAGAGGAGTGTTTGGACAGATCATCCGGACACCTCACAACATAAAACCAGTGGGATACAAATGGGTTTTTGTGAGAAAAAGAAATGAGAAAGGAGAAGTTGTGAGATATAAAGTACGACTTGTTGCACAAGGATTCTCACAAAGACCAGGAATAAATTATGAGGAAACTTATTCCCCTGTGGTGGATGCTACGACCTTAAGATTTCTAATAAGTCTGGCTGTAAGAGAAGGTCTTGATATGCGGTTAATGGATGTTGTAACTGCCTACTTATATGGTCCACTGGATAATGAGATATACATAAAAATTCCAGATGGTACTGAATTGAAAAACAAAGAGAGTTCTCGAGAACAACATTGTATCAGATTGAACAAGTCTCTTTATGGATTAAAGCAATCAGGTCGAACGTAGTACAATAGACTGTCCGAATATCTCCTGAAAGAAGGATACAAAAACGACCAGATCTGCCCATGCATATTCATAAAGAAGTTCAATAAGGGCTTTGTAATCATTGCAGTATATGTAGATGATTTAAATATCCTAGGAACCTCTGGAGAAATTTCCCAAACTGTTGAATATCTCAAGAAAGAATTCGAGATGAAAGATCTTGGAAAAACAAAGTTTTGTTTGGGATTGCAACTTGAGTATATGAAAGATGGAATTCTTGTGCATCAAAAGGCATATACAGAAAAAGTACTCAAAAGATTTAATATGGACCAGTCTCACCCATTGACTACCCCATGGTCGTGAGAAGTCTTGGTCCGGACACTGACCCATTTGGTCCGAAGAAGAAAAATGAGGAAGTCCTTGGTCCCGAAGTGCCTTATCTCAGTGCCATAGGAGCT
>NC_027755.1:18935726-18947607 GCF_000695525.1 Brassica oleracea var. oleracea
GTGATGCATTCATCAGGGGGAGTTCATGTGTTGTACTCTTTTTCCTGTCTTGTTTTCCCTTTTACCACATTGGGTTTTGGGTTTGTCAAGAGAGGTTTTAATGAGGCAACATCCAAAGCATGAATGAACCTTGACCGGATGTGTCGATCAAGGGGGAGTGTTATAAACCATTTAGTGATCGACCCATTTATCAGCCCGTGTAGCAAGACGGGCCAAGCCCATCCGCAGGATCATACTGGCGCCTATCTACTCTTGTGTTTATCTACATTATAGTTGATGTTTATCTTACGTATTGCTAGTCATTATCTAGTTAAGGATAAATACGATCTCATGTCGATCCAGTGCTTAGACCGTCATTACCATATGTATTTAAAGACAAGTTGGTCGACCTAATAATACACACAAGTTCCCCTCTTCATTTACAACATAAAGGAAAAATTATTACACTTTTTTTACCAACTTATAACTTAGGGTTCAAGAGATATTGAAACAAGAAGCATAATATGGAATCTAAGTAAGTACCTGCCTCGCACGCCACATGCATTCCCTTTGCCATCAAATCTTCCATGACGGCTAAAAATATACGCTTTCCTCTAAACTGAAGTTGGGCCGTCTAATTGTAAGCAGCCGTATGAATCTCAAGTTAAATCACTACTGAATTATATAATGATAATTAATGCATATATAGACAATCAATCAAAAGCACATAGATGTTTATGGTTTTATAAGCTAACCTTGTTTTCGCTATCGCCGCTAAAAGAAGCGCCATCACAGTACCGAATTTCTGCTTTATTCCAATTGTAAAAGTCTGCGCAACTTTGATTAGAAAAAAATGAGAATCATTCAATGACAGTTCCACTACCTCACATTTTTGTTTTCAACAAGGGATAAAAACCTGGATTCTCAGAAGCTTTATTGCTAAGTATTCCTTTAAAACTTATATGTTTATCCATTAAGGTAGACGATCCAACACGACTAGTTTTACGGTTCTGACAACCTTTTATGCTGTTACACCACGCACCACCCTTTCACAAAAAAAATTGTCCTTAATGATTAGGTAATGAGTAGGGATGTTAACTACAGGGTTAGGGTCCAACCCTCTTTTGTTTATTATAAGCTCATCCATTTTTTAACCCAATTCTATTTCAACCCAATTATAATCAAGGGTTAAGACTGGTACCAGGATTAGCTCATTTAATTGAAAAAAATATTTCATTTATTTTTGTTCTTAAATTTTAAAGATAAAACTAGAAAAATTAAGATATGATATGATTCTTTCTTCCAATTTGTTGAGCATCAAAATTAAAAATTTTCCTCCCAAAATCGCAAAATCGAGTTTTTGCTCCACAACTAAGAATAAAGTTTTTCCGTCAAAAAACAAAAATTGTGTTTTTTTCCGCCAAAACCTAATTTGAGTTTTTCCACCAAAACCACAAAATCAATTTTTCCTGCCAAAACCGCAAAATCAAGTTTTTCCACCAAAACCGCAAAATCGAGTTTTCCTGTCAAAACCGGCAAATCGAGTTTTTCCGCCAAAACTGTAAAATCGCGTTTTCCCGCCGAAACTGCAAAATCAAGTTTTCCGACGAAACCGGCAATCGGGTTTTCCCACCGAAACCGCAAAATCTAGTTTTTCCCCTCAAAACCGCAAAATCGAGTTTTCCCGCCAAAACCGCAAAACTTAAAGTCGAGTTTTCTCGTCAAAAACTAAACAACGAAATTTTCCGTCGAAACCGCAAAATCGAGTTTATAACTAAAACAACAAAATCGAGTTTTCCCTCCAAAAATGCAGAACGAGTTTTCCCGCAGAAACCGGAAAATCGAGTTTTCCCGCCAAAAATACAAAATCGCGTTTTCCCGCTGAAACAGCAAAATCAAGTTTATCCGCCGAAACCGCAAATTCGAGTTTTTGCGCCAAAACTAAAACCGCAATATAGAGTTTTCCCTCCAAAACCGACAAATTGAGTTTTCCCGCCAAAACCGTGAAATTAAGTTTTATGGGTTTTCCAGAAAAACTTAATTTTACGTTTTCACGGGAAAATTCGATTTTGAGGTTTTGGCGAAAAATTCGATTTTGATTTTTGGCGGGAAAACTCGATTTTGAAGTTTTGACGAAAAACTCGATTTTGCATTTTTGGAGGGAAAACTCGATTTTGTTGTTTTAGTTATAAACTCGATTTTGCGGTTTCGACGGAAAATTTCGTTGTTTAGTTTTTGACGAGAAAACTCGACTTTAAGTTTTTTTGGTGAAAAACATTATTAAATATTGTATAATAGTTGTGTGAATTAAAATAAAAGGGTTAGAATTTAAACCTGATACTATTAGGACCAACCATGTTTAAACCCTGTTTAAAAAAATGATGGTTAGGGTTACAAATGAGTTTAGTTGAGCCCATATTAACATCCCTAGCAATGAGGTATAGAAGACGCCCAGTTTGCCTAATAAATGTGGAATATGTATAGATGAATATTAAGTTGATCTTAATGTTTACTGTTCTCTGTTCGTATGTGTTCATGAAACTTAACATGGAGATGACTGACAGGGCCCGATCATGAGACATTGGTCTCGGTCTCCAAAATTTTTGGAGGGATTTAACATTGATAAAGGTCTCTAAATTATGAAAAAAAATTTATACGAGCTCTTGAAATCTCAGATCCGGCCCTGATGAATGATCATTGTTTTCAAGTGATTCTGCTATTTTGAACCGTTCAGAATGTTCCTTACGTTTTCAGGAAAACTGATCCCGGCCAGTATATCCACTTTGGAGGTTTTAGAAATATAAGTAAAAGACTATACATAGTTGGCTTGCTGAAAACAAAAATATTGAAGTTTTGTAATTATGTTGCAGAAACTCTATATACTTAAAATAACTAATAAACTAGTTTGCAAAAGCTCTTTTACTAATGCATTGTTCTTCAGACATACCAATCAAACTCATAACTCATAAGTACAATATTTGCATTTACCTGCCTTCTTCTTAGGGTTTTAGTTTCCATAACTATAACTTATAAAAACAGTTGTATATACTAAATATACATAAATACTATATCTTATATATGCACGAACCTCCAACTGAATGATCCTGTTGTTTGCTCCTGAGCCGTACCCACGATACAAATGATATCCAGGCACTGACCCATCCAGACATACTGCCACAACATTAATATACTTCGCGAAGACTCAAAAACGGTAATATCTACCGATAAGTTTGTTGCTGATCACAACAAACTCTTAACGTCCTAAACAGACTTAGCCATCTCGTAGAGATAACTCTCGTACACCCGAAACAAGGGTAATAATGCTATATAAAAAAAATCTGAAATTTTGGTCAGCACTTTCGGGAGACTTAAAAATTATCCTCGAAGAGATGCTCGATTCCTACCATACAAGTCACGTAAGCCGAGAACATATCGTGGACTTTAAAGCTGGATGGAATCAGGTCGAAAACGATACGGGTAACGTAAGTCGAAGTAGTCATCGCACCCCCTAAAGCCGTGATTAGACCTAGGTCTTGCCCTAACCCCAGCGCACTGGTCTCTAACATCTCTAGGAATAGTATCAAACACCCCGATCCGAGATCCCAAAATTTGTCTCTTGGCCAATATTCGAGCGTCTTCAGAAATCCCCAAAGTTTACACACTGCAGAAAACTCTCGAAACAGATCACAGACATAGCAGTTCACATAGAGTTAGATTACGAGATGACAACCCGTAGTCTTCCCTCTACGCCCATATAAAATGCCATCGGCAGCAACATGCCTGATAATCTCTGCATGACACATAACTAAACCATAAATGTCTCATTGGAAAACAGATTGTAAGCATCTTAACTCCAAAACGAACTGCGAAAGGCTTGATCCCTTCGACAAGGGTACGTAGGCAGCCTTCATAAGGCGCAGCCCCAATAAAAAAAAAAAGTTTTCTTTATATGCATAAGTTTTTCTTCGTCAATGTTTGTCTACGGATCTTTGGATACGAACTTCGTCCAACATGCCTATCTTGCCTATCTTCGGATACGAACTTCGTCCAACATGTCTATCTTGCCTAACTCGCCTAACCGCACGCTAGAATCTCATAAAAAATCCACGATTCTAACGGGCAGGGGGGCTAACTGTTGGGGTCAAAAACGGTCACGACGAAGTTAACATCCAAATCTCCGTAAAAATCAGCATGAACAATTTTTACGAAAGTTATTCTTCGTAAAAAGAATCTTTACAAAGAATCTCGCGGCAAAATCTTGTTCTAATCTCGATTGAACCAAATACCAATTGTCCCAAGACAACGGACACGTATCCGGACTGGTCATGGACGAGCTCGAGTATGGCAATCGGACCACGGACAAGCCAAGCTCGATCGATACGCAGCGACCAAGCATGCACACAGCTCGGTCGCTACGTAGCGACCGAGCACACGTACTACTAGGTCGCTACATAGCGACCAGCGACCGAGCTCTCCCAAAACATCGATACGCCACGAATCCATGTATTCTCGTCTACTCTTTAATGCTATCTCCCGCAGGCCATGGCTAAATCATTCTATGTTTCTCGTCACTTGAAGTCATCAGTCAAACTTTACGATAAAAACTGCGGGAAGTTTGTTTTTATCGAAGAAACCATAATAAACGTTTCGAGTCAAAGACGGCCCAAGGAGGCCTAAAACGCAGCTCGAAGCCCACTTACGATTTCTTAACCAAAAGCCCATAAGTCGTATGATGGTTTATGCTTGGTTCGTAAGGAAAGGATAAATGTCAAGTTTCTGCGGATAAATCTGAAGTTTTCGAAGATAATCACGAAGATCGGAAAAATTGGAATATCCCCATTTTGAGCTATGACGGCTTAGGGGCAGGAATGGAAAAGCGTAAACCGACCTAGGAGCGAGTATATAAGGATTCCTAGGCGAGAGGCATGAGAAAAAACTTTTACACAACAAACTTAGCACTTAGAGCAATTTTAGGTAATTTTTCGTTTTTGTTATTCGAGCTGCGACTCAATTAGGTTTTTGCCGTCTTAGGGTTTTAGAACTAGGAATCTCGCCGACAGCTCTCGAGCCCAGGCTAATACCTTGTTGTAAACGCTCATACGCAAATTCGGAATAAGACTTATCTTTGCTCTTTTTTTACGATTCCTTATACTTTATCGTTGTTATCTCGTGTTCTGATTGCTTGACGTGTGGTATTAGTAGATATCCGGGATCTCTGGGAAATTAGGGTTTTCCTAGTTTCCTAATTTAAACGAAAATCGACAGTGCAAATTTTGGTTCCCACAAATGTCGCTGTAACGAGGAACTTAGTACGGCGTAATATGAGGTGCGATAATTATTGCCCACGATGTGGAGAACCAGAAGAATCTGTAACTCATGCCATATTCGAGTGTCCGCTTGCTCTACAAGTTTGGTCCCTATCAGCGACCCCAACAAGTCCAGATATCTTTCCGGTACCGAGTATTTATGCTAATATGGACTATCTCTTTTGGAGGAATAACAGCATTGTTGAACCTGAATTAGACATGGATCCTTATCCTTGGATAATATGGTACATTTGGAAGGTCCGTAATGACAATCTCTTTAGAGGGATAGACAGAAATCCATTGGAGTTAGTTCGTTATGCAGAGAGTGAATGTCAAGCCTTGTTTAATGCAAATGAGAGGGTGCCGCCAATTGTACGAGATCACAGCACTGAGGAACCTCAAGTCTTAAGCTTGAACAATATTTGCATGATAGATAGGTCATGGACACCCACAGATCAGTTCAGTGAATGTGGATGGTTATGGATGGACAGCATTGAAAATGCTTAAATTATGGGGACACGAAACCTCGACTTGAATCACCCTTGCATTCAGAAGTAGAAGCACTGCGATGGGCGATGGAGAATATGCTTCAACACTCGACATGTCAGAGCTTTGGGACAGATTATAAGGAGCTGATTGATATGATCAAGGAGCCTCGTGCATGGCCGAGCTTCGTAACAGAATTAGAAAGGATTGAGACTCTACAGATATGCTTTCCGGACTTCAAGATCACCTATGTTCCACGAGCGCAAAATCAGATTTCAGACTCTCTAGCTAGGACTGCTAGGACTTTTCATAGGGAACTTTATTTTATTTTTTGTTCTATTCCGGTTTGGTTACCCAGATCACCTCAAGTTTGAGTAATAGAATAGCCGTTCGTTGTCAAAAAAAAAAACTCCTACAAAATATTTTGTTTTTGGGTAAATAGTTAATATACTGAAGCCTATAATCTTTAGTGTTATTTTAAAATTTCTAACCACATTATATATTTGTATTAATGTGTGCTAAACTCTCTTTCATGGTACATGTACATCGTTATATTTTTTATCAATTAATTTAGTAAAACTTCATATGCTCACTAAATTAGTTGACACACCACAATAAAATCGTTATTCTAGAGAAACGGAGACAACAAAAGTTCCAAACCTCTTTGACCATCATCATATGTTAGTTTATGATACAACTATCTATTAAAACAGTATTGTCATATTTGTTTTTATTTTTTTCTCAAATTTTATGTGTTAACCAACCCCCTACAAAATATTCAATTTTTCGGTAAATGTTAATATACTGAAGCATATAATCTTTAGTCTTGTTTTAAAATTTCTAACCACATTCTACATTTGTATTAATGTATTTTAAACTACTCTTTCATGGTACATGGGCATCATTATATTTTTTATTAATTAATTTAGTAAAACTTCATATGCTCCCTAAATTAATTGACAAACCATAATAAAATCTTTATTCTAGAGAAACGGAGACAATAAAGGTTCCAAACCTCTCTGACCATCATCATATGTTAGTTCATGATACAACAATGCATTAAAAAAACATTTTCATACTTTTTCAATTTTTTTCTCAAAATCCATGTGTTAACCCCCTTCAAAATATTCAGTTTTTCGGTAAATAGATAATATACTGAAACCTATAATCTTTAGTGTTATTTTAAAATTTCTAAAATTATTATACATTTGTATTAATATATTTTAAACTCTCTTTCATGGTACATGGGCATCGTCATATTTTTTTATCAATTAATTTAGTAAAACTTCATATTCTTCCTAAATTAGTTGACAAACCACAATAAAATCGCTATTCTAGAAAAACGGAGACAACAAAGGTTCCAAACCTCTATGAACATAATCATATGTTCTTTCATGATACAACTATGCATTAAAACAATATTGTCATATTTTTTAAATTTTTCTCAAAATCTATGTGTTAACCCCTACAAAATATTCAGTTTTTCGGTAAATAGTTAATATACTGAAGCCTATAATCTTTAGTGTTATTTTAATAATTATAAACACATTATATATTTGTATTAATGTATTCTAAACTCTTTTTCATGGTACATAGGCATCATTCTTTTTTTTATCGATTAATTTAGTAAAAAATTCACATGCTCCCTAAATTAGTACACCATAATAAAATCGTTATTCTAAAGAAATGAAGACAACAAAGGTTCTAAAACTCTCTGACCATCATCATATGCTAGTTAATGATACAACTATGCATTAAAAAATATTAATTTTTCTCAAAATGCTCTTTCGAAGTACCAATCTCCAACAGCTACAGCCATCCCCTGTTTTTTTTTTTTTTTGGTTCAAACAACAAGGCATCAACAACAGGCTTTCTAAATCCAAACAAAAGTGTGTTCGAAACAATATATGAAAACTCGTTTTCATCAACCAAGAGTTGTTTTGTTACCGTATCTTCACCCGGTTGAGAATTTCCAGGAGACCAAGTATCTTTTCTCCCAGCTAGACAATGAGCCCAGCGCGAGCTAATATACATTCCGTTCTTGCTTGACATCGAAAAGGTCTTTAAGGCATCTAACATGCTCATCCTGAAACCTGTAACTCCGTTTGTTAGTATATAAAAACTCGTGAAGTGTTGTAGTATCCATGTTGAACAAAACATTAGATCAAAGAGTGGTAGGTTTAATGAAAACATCATTATAGTTACCTTCCAAGAATTGCATCTGAGAGGTGTTGCACTTGAAGCTGGAGCTGCAATTATGCCAACTGCCACTCGGATCAGCAGATGGTGGAGCTATACTATTCTCAATCTGCATAGAAAAAACAAGATAGTTTTCTGGTTTGACTTAGAATCAAGAAATAATGCTACGGAGCTTATCGTGTGAGTAGATGAATGTTACGGGTCAGTACGTTGGGGCTTATAAATCAAGAAGTATAGATATAAGAATATCTTTATCGGTTGACTTATAAAAATTATCCATGAGTGTACTAATTTATTTGATTCACATGCTTAATTAAGGAAAACCCTAAAAATAGCGACTTGCTCGAGTTTTATTATTCTCTTTTATGAATTATGCTAATTCGTTAATTTCACCAAAGCCACAACAAATAGTTAAAGACGAGGCAAACCCCATGATCCATCATCTATAGTAAACGAGAAAAGGAAAGCAGAGATCGAATAATAAGTTACCTGCCACGAATCAAATGCCGAGTTGAGAATAAACAAAGGTGTCTTGACTTGGTTGATTATGTTTTGAGGGAAAAAACACTGTGAAATATAGAAACCAAGTTAAGTGAAATGAGAAAACCATTCACAATAAAATAGCTAACGTGAAATCCATACCGAAGTTGGATCAAGATGGCTCGTACATGTGCGAGGAAGCGTGTTTTGTAAACCCTAAAAGTTAAGAATTTTTTTTTTTTTTTGGTTAGCTTTCAACCTTTCCTATCATCATTAAGAATTCATAACGTTGTACACTTTTACTCGTACCTGGGTGTTTACAACACCGGAATACATACGCCTTATAGAACGAGCTCCAGATATATCAACCCTTCATTGACAAACAAGACACAAAACCATTTAATATACATATTAAATTCGGAAAATAAAAACCAAACAAAAAAATTACTCACGCGTCGAGGAAGAAGCCAGCATCGCTCATGCATTTTACTTTGGTGGTATGAGGAAACAAACTACTGAAATCATCGCAGCGTAAAATCGCTGCAAGACCCCCAGAAGAACATCCGTTGAGCAAAGCCTTGCAAAGGTAATATTATTACATTTATTACCAACTTATTAGGGTTCTACGAAATATTGAAACGAAATGCAAAATATAAAATGTAAGTACCTGCTTCGCATGACACATTCCCTTTGCTATCAAATCTTCCATGACGGCCAAAAATATACGCTTTCCTCTAAACTGAAGTTGTTCCGTCTAATTGTAAGCAACCATATGAATCTCAAGTTAAATTACTAACAAATTATATAATCAATCAGAAGCAAAGAGATGTTTATATGGTTTTAGCTAACCTTGTTTTCGCTATCACCGCTAAAGGATGCGCCATCACAGTACCGAACTACTGCTTTATTCCAATTGTAAAAGTCTGCGCAACATGATAATCACCCAATAAGAGTTCCACCACATCACATTTTTTGTTTTCGATATGGGTTCTTGAGATAAAAACCTGGATTTTCAGCGGCTTTATTGCTTAGTATTCCTTTAAACTCTATCGGTGTTTCCATTAAGGTAGACGATCCAACACGACTCCTTTTACGGTTCTGACAATCTTCTATGCTGTCACACCACGCACCCCCCTTTAAAAAAAAATTGGCCTTATTAGGTGATGAGGTAGAGAAGCCGCCCAGTTTGCCTAATAGCCCACTCGGAATGCGGAATGTGTAAAGATGAACATTAAGTAATTGTTAATGTGTAATGTTCGTATACGTTCATGAACCTTAGCATGTTTTTTCACGTGATTCTGCTATATTGTCCTGTTCAGAATGTTTATTAAGTTTTCACGAAAACTAACGACGTTCAGTTTAGATACACTTAATTTGGATGCATTAGAAATTTAACTAAAAGACGACACATATATAGCTGGCTTGCTAAACCCCAAAATTTTAACGTTTTGTAGTTATTTTCTCAAAAACTTTATTCAGTTCAAGTGTTATATTCGACTAATAAATTATTTTGCAAAAACTCTTTTACTATTGCATTATTCTGCAGACATACCAATCAAAACTCATAAGTACATTTGCACCCATCTGTCTCCCTCTTTCCATAACAATAACGTCTAGAAACAGTTGTATTTTTAGTTATACATCATAAGTTTTAATGTATTTTTCCAATTTTACGGTCCATGTTTTCAGTTGATAGACCAACTTGTTTTCAATTGAAGTAGTATTTTTGGTATTATCCCTACAAAATTAGATTATCAGAAAAAGATAGGTAGTCTGTACTATGTAGAGTCTATTCCATTATTTTATTAATCTCGAGCTACTAATCTGGATTACTATAAACACCTTAACCACAGTACTACACTAACAAGAGAAATAAAAATACTATACTGGTTCCAGCTATGATATCGTGGGAAATTATTGCAAATGGATCTTAGGAAAGGCTATATTACGCCGCCAGGTATATATGTATATATATATAGACATAAAGAGTAAAGACTATATCTAATGTACGAACCTGCAACTGAATGATCCAGTTGTTTGCTCCTGAACCGTACCCACGATACAAATGATATCCAGGCACTGACCCGTCCAGACACACTGCCACAACAAAGTTAGTCAATATCAGTTAAGAACGTTTTGATAAAATAGTATTGATGAAAACATGGTCTCCAATGTTTGGTTGTGTTTGTGCATTGCTTTTACATGTTATATTAGAGGTAAATCTCTCTTATTAAAACATAAAAAAAAAATTTGGACCCAATTTGTATAAGACTTTAAATTAAATACATTATTCTATTATAAAGTTATATCCACATGTATCTATTAATTATTTTTCTTATGATTTGAGTGTTTAGAAAAAAAAGGAACCAACTTTTAATTTTATTTCTTTATAAACCAACATTTTTTTAGATTTATGTATTAATTATTTTTCCCTTTTTGAAATCATCAAAACCCGCCAGACCAGGTGCATTATATATAATATAATTATTTTATTGACTAATCTAAATACATGTTTTAATGTAATTCATTTTTAATAAAATTGAAACATCAATATCAATGATGGACGTTGTAGTATTGTTTGGTTTTCTTAAAAATGTAAAAAGGAAAAGTCAAACCCAACGTTTTATGTAAATTATTTTCTCAAAACCTGGAAGATGTTTTCTAGTTTGAATTTTTTGTTCACAGAAACACACCAACGGAAAAAGAGATTGAAACATTCGAAGCCTAGATCTGAAACAAAATGGAAGAAAGAGATTTACCAGCTCCTTCAGCTGCAGCGGTTTGGACCAGAGTGAGTCCTACCATCAGAACATCTGCACCATCATCTTGTTTCTGAAACACATTTGTTCCACTGAAATTGTTAAACAAATCCATTTCATCAGAACCCATTACCCCATCTGCAAGAATGCTCAAGAGAAAGAGTCCTGTGAGACTCCAATTCCACAAAAGAGCATTCATTTTCCTCTTACTAAAAAGGGAGAATTGACAAGTGTGACTCAAAATTTGGAGTCAAACCCAAAACAATACCCCAACTTGGGTCAAAGGCAAAAGTAACTTAAAAGGCTATTGAAATTACAACTATCCCCTTGTGACCAAACAAAAAAACGGAATTTTTTTTACGTTTCTACCCCTCGCAAGTCATCTGTTTAGACGACTTGAAAATAAGTCGTCCAGACGACTTAACTGAAAGTCGTCTGGACAGTTAGTCTTAAACATAATTTAAAAATTTTGTAAAAAATATTTTGATAAGTGAAAAATGGGAATTATGTAATTAACATATGTCTTAGGAGGTATAAATTAAGATATAACAAATTTCAATTGTTTTCAGCATAGATGAGTGAAAGTAGTGAGTCATGATATTCTTTAGTTTATGTTTCATCAACATATGTTGTAGTATTGTATGTGTTCTTAGGGTTAGATTTTGGAAAGCA
>NC_027755.1:18951405-18957588 GCF_000695525.1 Brassica oleracea var. oleracea
CAGTGGCAATATTGTAAATACTTGAAGAAGATGAGGTTGAGACAGTAAAGAAGCCATTTTCGAAAAAAAACAAAAACAAAATGTTAATGGCATTTTCGTAGATAAAATGCAGGTGTGGGGTTAAAATCTCAAAAAAAAAGGAGTCAAAAGAAAATGTTAGTTTTCTGTTTGACTCCAAGTTTTGAGTCACTTTTGCAAAAAGCCCTACTAAAAATGATCATGTAGAGACGTATGCAAAGTGGTCAGTATATATAAACGGAGAAGAAAGCATCGAATAAGTTCATGGTCCTTTATAGAAACTAGAAACACGTTTTGATATGGAAAAGTTCAATTTTAAAATAAAGATCAGAGAGAGACAAATGCTATCATAGAGTCACATAAAAGATATATTAGAATCTTTTTTTGTCTTCTGCACTCTTCAGTAAAGAATTCTGCATGATCTTGCCATATATAATTTACTAGATATTAAAAATTATGACAGACAGACTGTACAGAACAGATCAGATAAGCTTCGGAGGTTTCAAAGATCTCTTTTGTTGGTAAGGATTCTGTTATTATCTTGTTTTTACAGTTTTACTACATCTTAAAATCAGTAAATCATACAAGATTTGCAAATGAATTCCACTAAATATTGTTGCTCTCGCATGTTCGGCCTTTTGCTATTTGAATTGTTAAAAAATGCTTATGGTACACTTGGAAAATAAGAATCTGATGGGAAAACTAGCCATATGAGCTTAATGCAGAACCAATCATTGCTTTATCAATCAATATAACATTGTTTACTAGGTAATAACCCGCGCCTTGTGCGGATGTGATTATTAGTTTCAATATTTTTTTAATAAGGAGACATTAAGCTGTTTAATCTGGATATCGGTTCGGTTTTAGGTTGTTTTTTGTTTTTAATCTCTTAAAATATAACTATCATTTTAAATAAATAGTTATTTGGTTTGTTCGTTTAAAATTTTTGATGTTTTTGGTTTTTTTTCCTGTGATAATCAAAAATTACTATTATTTGTTTATTTTCATGTTATTAATCTTAGATAGTTGTGATGTCGAACCAATGGTTTCATATTATAGTTTCTAAACGGATAATAGTTAAAAAAGAAAAGAAAATTATTAAGACAAATCATTTTACTACAATTTGGTCGATAGTGAAAGAAGCATTAAGAAAAAGAATATTTTAACTTCCAAAAAATTAGATATTTCAATTGTGGTAAATACTTAGTTATAAAGTACTAACGTCAATATGCACATATATGTGTATGTAAAAGTATATAAAGATGGTTGATAAATATATAAAGATATTGTTAATTAATATTAAATGACTTTTTTTTCAAAATAATACATGAAAATTAAAATTCTTAAAATGAAATTATTTTAAAACAAAAATATTGTAAAATTTGTATAAACTATAATATATAACTTATATATAATTCTTTAAATATATGGGTATATATATGCATATAACACATCAAATTGGATATATGTTCCTATAAATATTGATATTTGTGATTTGTTTTTTTTTATAAATATTGCATTTTAGTATTTTATTTGCTTCATAGTGTAACGGATATCTGGATTTTTAGGTTCGAATCAAAACGGATAACAAATCGAATCAAAATTTATGAATAATTTGTCCAGCTCTATTCGTAAACAATAAAATTAACGTAAAGAAGAACCATGCATGTGAGTTTTATATTAAATACATAAAGTACATAGGGTGAACATATTTATGTAGAGTTTGGCTGAGAAGCTCTTTACATGTAACATGTTTCCATTTTAATGTGAACACATTTATTACAATGTTTTTACACGTGACATGTGTTCAGTTTAGTGTGAACGAATTTATTACAATGTTTCTCCTTTAATATATAAGAGATTAGGTTTTTGGGTGAATAAATGTATACAAGTACATTTGTGGAATCCCTCCAGTACTAGATCCGATCCGGATCCGATCCCAAAATCCGGATATCCGGAAGGGCCGAATCCGGATCCAGATAGTAAAATGTTGGATCCGTCAAAACCGGATCCGGATCCGGATATCTTAATTTTTAAGTCCGGATATCCGGATCCGTAAGTTTTATTAAAAAAAATTCAAAAATAGTAATATATATATATATATAAATTAATTTTATTTAATATATTTTCATTTTTTATAATAGTATATATACATTTTAATATTTTATGTAAATTTTGTAATATTATACATAGAAATAATTAAAGACATTATATATTTTTTTTATTTTTAAATTATTGTTAATATTTTATATATATATTAATATTATTTATTTATTTATTTTAAGGATCCAAATCCGGATCCGGATATCCGCCGGATATTACAATTTTTAGAAAGATATCCGACACCCGGATATCCGAAAACCCCGTATCCGGATAAAGATAGTAAAATTATGGATCGGCCGGATAAGGATCCGGAACCGGATACCTTAAAATTATCCGGATACCCGATCCGTTCCAGGGCTATCGAGTATTGCCTTTCTGTGACAACCTCAACCATACCTGATGGAAATAATGCAAAATAAACATATCATAATTACGATTATTGCTGTCACAGCGATTTATAATCAGAGTCTATGAGCTTGACTTTTTTGTTCTTTCCAAATACTAATCTATTTTTCCAACAAAAAGTGCAACATTATTTCTCAAAGTGATTTTACAGGCTTTCAAATCCAAAAACATGTGTTAGAAACAATATTTTAGTAATCAGATCTCATTAGTAGTAACCGAGTCTTTCGGTTTTGATCTCACGTTATCTTTAATTAAGAGCTTGAGAGTTTCTTGGAAACCTGTAACCTGTATATTGCTCTCCGCTTGTAATTAACACTCCTTTCTTTCTTGACGCCAAAAAGGTCATTTAACTGATTTAGTATGCATATCCTTAAACCTGTAACTCTGAATTTGGAAAGAATAAATAATCTTGATCAGCTTGGTTATAATTACTTGAAAATTCTATTTCTGTTATAACTCAAGTGGTGATCGACCCATATCAGGCCCAAACCGTCCGGCCCATCAGCTATCCATCCGGCTCATTCGCTAATGACTTAGGCGAATGAGAGTTTACATTTATCTATACTTAATGTTTATTCTTTTCCATATGTATTTAGGATAAGTACTATTTCCTATTCCTATTAGGAATAGAATTTCATTTTCTCTTATGACGGTCTAAATAAGACGGTCTAATACTTGTATAAATATAGACCTCTGGTCATGAGTAATAATAAGCTTTCACAACATCTCTTTTATAACACGTTATCAGCACGATAGCCTCTAACCCTAAGCCCCCACGAAATTCCTTAAACTCCGCCGAATATCACAAAACCCTAATTCCGAAGGAACTTCAAAGAGATCGTTCTCCCAAACCGTGAGGACCCAGACGACGAGCAATATATCAAACTGAAGCTCTCGCCGAGACGAATCAGACGCTGCAAACCGCTTGTCGATCCGATCACTGACGTGCCGTCACGCTCTGCTACATTAGCTCTTTCTAGACGTGATCAAGTAAACCAGACGTTCTCCTTCTTCCATGTTCGTGATCCGACCAAGCAAGCAGCCCGTCCGCGACCCGACTCGAAGAACGATCAGCTCGCGGCCTCCTTCTCTCTTTGGTGGTCCAAATCTACACTCCATAAGTTTCTAAAGGTAAAACTCGAAACTTAAAAGAACTTACACTGAATTTGGTTGATTGATAAAGATCTGAACCATTAAAATTTGAAGAACCCTAATCTCTTTAATTAAGAGCTTGAGAGTTTCTTGGAAACCTGTAACCTGTATATTGCTCTCCGCTTGTAATTAACACTCCTTTCTTTCTTGACGCCAAAAAGGTCATTTAACTGATTTAGTATGCATATCCTTAAACCTGTAACTCTGAATTTGGAAAGAATAAATAATCTTGATCAGCTTGGTTATAATTACTTGAAAATTCTATTTCTGTTATAACTCAAGTGGTGATCGACCCATATCAGGCCCAAACCGTCCGGCCCATCAGCTATCCATCCGGCTCATTCGCTAATGACTTAGGCGAATGAGAGTTTACATTTATCTATACTTAATGTTTATTCTTTTCCATATGTATTTAGGATAAGTACTATTTCCTATTCCTATTAGGAATAGAATTTCATTTTCTCTTATGACGGTCTAAATAAGACGGTCTAATACTTGTATAAATATAGACCTCTGGTCATGAGTAATAATAAGCTTTCACAACATCTCTTTTATAACACGTTATCAGCACGATAGCCTCTAACCCTAAGCCCCCACGAAATTCCTTAAACTCCGCCGAATATCACAAAACCCTAATTCCGAAGGAACTTCAAAGAGATCGTTCTCCCAAACCGTGAGGACCCAGACGACGAGCAATATATCAAACTGAAGCTCTCGCCGAGACGAATCAGACGCTGCAAACCGCTTGTCGATCCGATCACTGACGTGCCGTCACGCTCTGCTACATTAGCTCTTTCTAGACGTGATCAAGTAAACCAGACGTTCTCCTTCTTCCATGTTCGTGATCCGACCAAGCAAGCAGCCCGTCCGCGACCCGACTCGAAGAACGATCAGCTCGCGGCCTCCTTCTCTCTTTGGTGGTCCAAATCTACACTCCATAAGTTTCTAAAGGTAAAACTCGAAACTTAAAAGAACTTACACTGAATTTGGTTGATTGATAAAGATCTAAACCATTAAAATTTGAAGAACCCTAATCTAGGATAATAGAAACCCTAACATTTGGAACTAAGTTTTGGTTAGATTGTTTTCCTGTTAAGTTGATAGATCAATGGCTGTTAGGGTTGCTAGAACATTGATTGATCAGTAAGGGCATTGAAACCCTAAATCTAAATTATATGAACCATTTCCTTTATAATGTTTTGAAAATCTAAAATATCAAAAACCTAAATTGATCCGACTGTTTTGATTGATTGATTTTTATGTATCTGAGGTTTAGGTTGCTAGATTAAAACCTTGAATTATCTTTGATGATTGTTTGAGTAAATAGAACGGTTTATAATCGAATTTGATCGTAAAATTCTTAAATTGCTGAAAACCCTAATTTTCCTTTTTGCATAAATCGATTGAAAAACAAGTTTCCATATTGTGATTAATTATTTGAATATCGAATGAACTGATTAGGAAAATTGCTAGTTTTGATTAAAACCGTAATCTGTCCGGAATTGTGAATTTTCTTTTTGCTAAAAGAAGAAAATTTCCTTTTTCCTGAAATTTCATTTTCTACTTGCTGAAAATTTTCTTTTTACTGTTAGGATTGCTAGAGAATTGCTAAAATTGACTGATTGATCTGATTTAATTCTTTTGTAAAGCTTGATATTGATAAAATCAAACCGAAAAAAAATGGGCCTTGAAACCCTAATATGATCTGATGATACTTGCATTATTATTCTGATTGCTTGATCATACTAAATGTTTTAAGAGAGGTAAAACATAAGAATTATTGACCTGGTCTCACATTGATTAAAAATCGGTCTGAATATGATTGTTGTTATGTTTGATGCTTTGATTACATTCAGATATAAAATCCGACCTCTAGAGTTGTTGCATCACAATTTTATAAGGTCGTGTGGCCTAAAGCATCATATAGACCTCGCATACTTGTTTTTCTCGCACCATGGTCGAGTAGTTAATTGTATGGTCGAGAGACTTGTGAAACCGTATGCATTGATTGACTCGGTTGCATCTTGAACTGATTAATAATATGTTTCAGATGTCAAAATTTGAGCCTTCGGATTATGCTGCCCTAAATCTCTCTGGAGATAATTATCTAGAATGGGTAATGAACACTTCAGTTGCCCTGAAGTCTAGAGGACTCGGGAAATGTATCATTGATGGCAATAATGCAATTGAAAGTGAAAAGCATAGAGCCATAACAATTATACGCTATCATCTCACTGAGGATCTGAGAGATCATTACTTAAATACTGAGGATCCTTGTGACCTTTGGACAAAACTAAATTCCAGATACTCAATGGCATTATGGCGAAAAGCCATGAATGAATGGAAGATTCTCAGGTTCCAGGATTTTGAATCTGTGGACGAATATAATTTTGCTTTGATGAAAATCGCCTATAGTCTTGAACTATGTGGTGAAGTGATAACAAATGAGGATTTACTATATAAAACATATCCCACATTCCATCCAAAGGATTTGTTGTTATCACA
>NC_027755.1:18958750-18964079 GCF_000695525.1 Brassica oleracea var. oleracea
GAGGATCATGAACCCACGTAAGAGTACTCATAAAGAATAAAGATCATATTAAAAGAAAACGTGAGGTTTAAAAACTTTAAAGAAGAGATGGGCGTATTGGCCAAATATATAGAAACGCCATCTGATGATATAGACCAGTGGATAAATGGGTCTTGTGAGGGAAAGAAAATCGTGAGATGTGGAACGTGACCAAGTAGTCAAGAGGTCGTTCACATTACTACTTACAACATTCAAAGAATGGCTTGTAACACAAGGATACTCATAGAGACAAAAGGAACAGATTATAAGGAAATATGCTCCTATGTGGTGGATGCTACTACACAAACTCGAAATTGATTAAGTCTGGAAACAAAAGAAATAATGATGTAGTAAGCAGTATATTGATCACTGGATAAAGAAAATAAAGGTACCAAAAAGATGAGAAAAGAAGTTCTCAAAGAACAACATTGTTCCTAAACTGTTCATGGACTGATGCAAAAGCAGCTGCATTGAATATGATAAGACTAAGTAAAACTTAGTGAGATAGTTCGATAAAGAACAACTCAAATCAGTCCATATATTCGTATAAAAAAAATCCCTTGTGTTTATAATAAATCAGCACTGCAAGTAGGTCATGAGATGCCATCAAAGAAAGTGTGAACTGCGATTTTTTTCAATTAATAAGATTATAGTATTGAAATGCAATGAAAGCACAAGCCATTATGTTTATATCAGTGGATAAAAGGAAACCATAATTGTAACACCCCCGAACTGTTTTAGACATCAGTCAGTCAGCCGGGCAAAAATCAAACAAGAAAATGCCCGAATGACCTTCCTCTGCCAAATCCGGAAGTATCACAACGGGTTTAGAATAGACTTTCCAAGTCACAAAACATAATTCTGTAACTCAGAATATCCACTTAAAACTCGTTTCCTCTAATCTTCGGCCTGAGGCTTTGCAACCCGTACCGAGTAATAGAGTTGTGTTAGGTTGGACTAACCTAATATCAGATTCAACATGTCATGAATATAAAACATACTTTATTTCATATATATAAAACATGAAGTTCACAAGACCAAGTCGGCTTTGGTGATCAAGCCAAGTTAAACCGAGCCCACCACTTTCCAGACCACGACCGGCTTAGTGGTACCATTTGAGGAAGCAATGACCTGCAAACTACTACTAGAACCACCACGAGGCTCTCACACAACAATACCAACACGAGGTACACACCATAACAACATATAATAATCACATAATCACAATAATCCGGGTGCTTAGACTAGTCTTGCTATCCGCTTAGCCCATACATCGTCTCAAGCCTCAGATTCACAAACTGACACCTAGACCGGTCCGGCTATCCTAGCTCGGAAGCCATCTCTGATGTCAGGAACCTGCATTAAAAATTCGTTAACAATCAATTAACCGTGACTCACAGTGATTAACCGATATGGCTCGACTTTTTGATTCTGGAAGTTGACCAAACCCCTTTTATCCCCTCCAATCTTCGTCTTGATTTCGTACCGTTAATCCCCAATATTGTAACACGTCTTGCTTTTCCCGGCAATCCTCTAACACTATTCTTCTTATTTTATTTTCTTTATTTTCTTTTTTTTCCCCTTTCTTTTATTATTTTCTTCTCCTCCTTTGCTTTTTTTTTTCTTCGTCGTTAGAGTCGAGAGGAAGTGGAAAGTTGGAGCCCTTATATAGCTAAGCACATCATATAAGGTAGTGACAAATGTCACATTCTTCCTTAGACATGTTTTATTAATGACTAAGCTAATTGCTCTCTCTATAATTTTCCCACGTAACCACCATCTCTATTTTGTCTCTACTCCAAGATGAGCACGTGGTAATGACACAGCACAACTGAATATGAATCACTCTTCTCCCTTTCTATTTTAGCCACGTATCCCCCTTTTTTAAGGATAATTAAATAATCCAACTTGGTGACCAAAACTCCTTTCTCATTGGTCACCCTACTCCTTAAAAGATTACTTAATTATCCAATTATAATTAAGCAACTGGCTTACTTTTAATGCATCGATAGCTCCTCAACTTTAGCTTAGTATTATTGTTTTGAGAAAAATTTATTTTTGAGAAATAAATTACGAACTCGTAATAAATTTCTCAAAATAAATTACTAGAATTATTTATTTAAAAATAATTCTTTCTCATGAAGATGGGGTATTACAATAATAGTCCAAGAGAGTGACAAGAAGTATGTCAGATCGAGGTCAAATAGATATGGCATTGCTGAAGGCAAGAAAGATCGATAACCATGTATAAAGGTCCTTGAGTGTATTTGACTGCAGATCCATAGTTTGATGAGATTATAAAACTCATTGCAGCAATGATTATTAATGATATGACCTTAGACACTCATGAGGTATGGACGAGTATAGACAAGGTCTATAACTCAACATGGATCGACCAATGAAGAAAGATCGGCTATAATGGAAAAGCCATTAGCACATACGGGTGATGTATGTCCGAATGGACGAAGGCATGTCCGTGAGAAGCCAAGTGATTCGTATGTGTTTGGGTCGATGACTCAATATATATTAAAGTGTCCACGGTATGGCAAAGCCATGTGACTAGAGGATCCGTCGGACATGAGAGGACTTGCGAGTAAAGTTTGAACGCAGATTAGAGGTCAATCCGAGTACTGGTCGAGTACCATCCGTCCGACCAGGACATAGAGTGGTCAGCTGCAAAGATGCACGTCTTGACCATGTCTTAATGAAGTTCCAGAAGATATGAGAGTTACAAGATAACTCAAGTTACAATTCGGCAAGAGCTATTCCTACATCAACGTTCAAGAAGCTCAAAAGGACTACAAGTTCAGTCATATGATATGTCAGCCGACTTCTTCACCATGTTTACATCAACCACACGTCCATGAAATTTATCTATCAGTTTGGGACGTGCCAATTAAAGGACCAGTTCAAGACTTGGCGCCCATGAAGCTAAACTATCAAATTGTCTATGCGCCAACTTGAAGAACATACACGGGGGTACAAGTCAGGGGGAGTTCATGTGTTGTACTCATTTTCCTTATCCATGGTTTTGTCCCACTGGGTTTTTCTGGAAAGGTTTTAATGAGGCAACATTAATCATGTCACAAGCCCTGAACCGGATGTGTCGATCAAGGGGGAGTGTTATAAACCAAGTGGTGATCGACCCATATCAGGCCCAAACCGTCTGGCCCATCAGCTATCCATCCGGCCCATTCGCTAATGACTTAGGCGAATGAGAGTTTATATTTATCTATACTTAATGTTTATCCTTTTCCATATGTATTTAGGATAAGTACTATTTCCTATTCCTATTAGGAATAGGATTTCCTTTTCTCTTATGACGGTGTAAATAAGACGGTCTAATACTTGTATAAATATAGACCTCTGGTCATGAGTAATAATAAGTTTTCACAACATCTCTTTTATAACAATTTCAGTATATTGTTACTTTTCAAAAGAAATTATATACTCCATCCGTTTCACAAAGATAGATGTTTTAGAAAAAAAATTTGTTTCACATAAATAGATTTTTTGTGTTTTCTATGAAAAAATTGTAGACTTCAAAAAAATTAATTGATTTTATTGAATTATTATTGGTTAAAAATTATTGAAAATTTAAGAAAATGATACATTTATTATAGTGATTTAATGAGTTTTCTTAATATGTTTGAAACAATAAAAAGTGTATCTTTGTGAAACGGACGAAGTATTATATATTGAACTTTTCTTATTTTTCAAGTTTTGGGGCATGTATGAGTGCTCTAGGTTTCTGAAACACATTTGTGACACTGAATTTGTTAAACAGGCCCATTTAATCAAAACTCACTACACCAGTTGTAGGAATGCTTAAGAGAGAGAGAGAGAGAGAGAGAGTCCTGCGAGGCTCCAACTTCACTCATAAACGAAGACCAGAGAGCGAAGATCATTAATTACCAGTCTTATGAGAGATTTATAAGTTGAAAATTATAACAAAAACCTGCTCCTTAACATCATCTCTCTTACTTTCTACATTGCACTACAAAATCAAGCTTTGCTTCCAAAAAGACTCAGTAACAGCTAAACCCCAAACTTAAATTATGAAGATTGACCCAATCAAAACCCACTAAAGACGACGCGTAGCTTGAAGACAAAATGAACGTAGAGATAGATTCGGAGCGAGAAGCAAAAGCCATCAAAGTCAAGAGGATATTTGTGCAAAATCATCAAATTTTCATTGATAACAAATACAGATAAGACTTAAGAGAGTAAAGACAAACATTACGTAATAAGTACATTAGGTAATAATAATCAAATTCTCTCAAGAAGAAAACAACAGTGTTGTAAAAGTATGGAATTTGTCCGTCTATTATTAATGAATCAATGGGGTTACTTTTATAAGTATTACAAGAAAGAGATAAAAGAAAAGTGTACAAATCCTAATCCATCTAGATTTAGGATAACTACAAATATAAGAAAAATGAAATAGGGTTTCTTTTTCTCCTAATCTAGTAGCCGCCTCTCTCTCTCTCTAAAGTCGGCCGCCTCTCTCTCTCCTCTCTAGGGTTTCGGTCATCTCTCTCTTCTAGGTATTGGCCGGTTATGGATCGGACCGGTTATGGACATTCATCACTTGATTTATAACACTCTCCCTTGGATGTCATAACCATACAGGATTGTAATACGCTTCACGTTGCCTCATTAAAACCTTATCATGAAAACCCTGTGAGACAAAACCATGATGAAAGAAAAAGAGTACAACACATACTACTCCCCCTGATGTGAACCTCAGTAGAAGTTCTTTAGTCTACGCATCTGATGCGTGATCTTTCCTGGACGTGCAGGAAGGGAGTAATCAAATCGGCCAAGTTTATTACTAAACCGTAATTAGACCACTTTAATCTTTCCGGTCTTTTCTCATGTCTTCTGACATCGTGTGTACATGGCTAAGAAGTAAACCTTTGCTGTCGACCACTCTATACTTTGGTCAGACATGTAGGACTATGGTCCTCGACCAAAAACATCCTCACGGATACTCTCTTTGGCTATTAGCCGCCTATGACGATGTTAAAATGCTGATTGATAGGTAACGGACTGTATGATTTTTCTCTATACTACCATCGACTATGCACTAATCTGATCGATCCATGTTGAGTCATAGACTTCTTTTATACATGTTCATAACTTGTCTCATGAGTGTCCAAGATCATGACTTGATCAATGATCATTGTTGTAATGAATTTTACAATCTTATCTAACTATGGCACTGTGGCCAAATACACTCATGAATCTCACATGTGGTCATCGATCTCTATTGCCTTAGGCAATGCCATATTCGTTTTTCATTGCAGTC
>NC_027755.1:18965429-18966745 GCF_000695525.1 Brassica oleracea var. oleracea
TTATCCAACATATATTCCCAATCCTCTTCTGAGGTTCCATCTTAGACGACACATATATGTATGTGGTGGTTTATTCAAAGTCTTTTAAGATGGTGTATGTCTGATTTATGACCCGTATTCAATCTGAGATGGGAATATCTATGCTCACTTATATGGCCTGATACATATTATCCTTTTATACATGTAAATTCATGATGTCCCCAAGCTTATAGACTTTTAGAGTCTTAGCCTTATAGATAATGGCTTATACGGCCGAACCTTTATAGGTAATGGCCTTTACGGCCGAGCCTTTTATAGCATGGTAATAGACCATAGTAGTACACAAATTTATAGTATTGATCATGTGTGATCATGTATCACGGGTTTATCCTATCTCCCCCTCATGAACATACTATAATTTCGTGATGCTTAGGACAATAAAGCCTAATGAGTTTCCCCTTTGTGTACATGTTACACAACATGAGATCTTTATGGGATAACTCTGTGTGTCTTTTTCAATATCAATCTTTGCATCAAGTTTAGACTAGGATGGCTAATCCGGTCATGCCATATAGTGTATAATTTTCATGGGATATATCAGTATGATCACCACGGTTCTTGCCTCTTATCATACTAATTTGTAGCATAGTTTTGATCAGTAGATTACATAGGTATAGTCTTGACCACTTTCTTAAAAGGGTCTTAGGCGTTTCCTTTCAAAATCTGAAAGAACTTGTTTCCTTTTTCCCATTGTTTCTATTTGGAAACCATTTTAACTCAATGGGTCACACATTCTTTGGATGTATATAATGCCCTTTGGGCAATGCCTTGGCCATAGATTTCTTACTAGGCTACTATACCCGTACATAATGCCTTTTAGGCGATTTCTTTATCAATCATTCACATTATCAAGTAAGATCAGCAAACTCAGGCAAGATATAATAGCAATGAAATCAAAGCAATTCATAAAACAATAAGACAAGATGTCGATTTTAGTCTTTGAGACAATCAGAAGTCTCAAAATCCAAGAGGTCGTCCTTTTCAAGGTCGAAATCATCATCAGCATCATGCCCGGTATCATGAACCACATGGGCTTCTGGGTTCTTGTTCTTAAGGCTCTCTTGATAGAGCACACATAGATGTTTAGGGGTTCTACAATTCTTGGCCCAATGGTTACTCATCCCGCATCTATGACAAGCTGATTTGGACGAGTTAGACGGTTTGGATATGCCGCCTCGACCACGGACATAGCTAGAACCACGACCACGGTTATTGTGGTTTCCTAGCCGATCATATGAGTAGTTGTCACGGCCACGTCCTTTGTTTCTACTACGGCC
>NC_027755.1:18966924-18979072 GCF_000695525.1 Brassica oleracea var. oleracea
ATGTGTATGAGGCGAAGCCTCTCTCTCTATACTGCTGTTGCAGCAACACGTTCGTCGAATAGAACGTGGAGAATGTTTTATCAAGCAACTCTTTCTCGGTTACTTCCTCACCACAAAGTCTCATCATTGAGACTATCTTAAACAATACTGAATTGTATTCATCCACAGACTTATAGTCCATGAATCTGAGATTCTTCCACTCATGTTTAGCCTTTGGTAATAGCACCGTTTTCTAGTGATCATATCGTCGCTGTAAGCGGTCCAAAGGTCTAGTGGATTCTCCATGGTGAGGTACTGATCTTTTAGACCCTCAGTGAGATAGTGGCGTATAATACTTATAGCCCTGTACCGACTCTTATCAGTCTCATTGTTGCCCTCGATGATAGCATCACCGAGTTCCTTTGATCTCAAGTTAATCTTTGTGTCAAGTGCCCGTGGAAAATAGTTGTCTCCGGAGAGATTAAAGGCAGCATAGTCTAGGTTTGAGATTTTCGACATCTGAATCACATTATCATTCATAATTTAGGGTTTCACAATGTGATCATGTGGCCGCAAGGCAACCAATAATTTTTGGCCACAATCAAGTCTTATACAATCATGTTTCAAACAATCTAATCAACCATGGTGCGAACAATCATTAGATTCTATATGTGACAAATAGATCAGGCCACACGGCCATACAATTTTATGATGCAAACTATTCAAGTTTATACGATCTATATGTCATGTTGGTTGATAATTAAAACAAGACGAATGCAATTCATATTCAGTTTTATATGTTATGCAAACAACCTTAATCAATTGGTTTCAATTATGAAATCTAGGGTTTTGATTTAAACAATACTAGAATTCGATTTTAGCAATATGTGATCAAGGTTTCAAGGCCTTTAGGATTTAAATTCGAGATTCAGATTATACAATCAATCCATCAATTCTAAAACTCAGATCATCAATCATTCAATCAAGCAAGAACAATTTAAAATCGATTTCAAGCTTTAGGGTTTTAGGGTTTTCGATTCCAAGATTTAGGGTTTTTATAATTCAGATCAGAACAATCAATCAACATGTTCTAATAGAATCTATTTCAATCTAGTGATTATAAGATGATCAGTTTTAGGTTATACCAATTTTTAGGGTTTATCAAGAACACTGGATTTCCATAATAATGGATCAGGGTTTTAGGGTTTGATCATTATGTTCTTAGATTAATTGGTATACCTCTGTTTGTAGGGCTGAAACCGGACCACCAAAGAGAATGGATGAACCTCGAGCTGCACACGGACGGACACGAGCTGGCAGTCGTCGGATGTGAGCTGAACGGGACGAGACGCGTCTGCTTCCTATCGGGTTCGCGAGCTGCTTTCTATCGGGTTTGCAAGCGGCTGATCAGGATTGCGAGCTGGTTAATCGGGAACACGAGCTGGCTGTGATGCGAATGGAAGCTGAGGTCGTCTAGGATCAGGAACACCTTAGGGATAGAGCTGATCGGTTGTTGACGAGCTGGAACGCGAGTTAGGACGAATTAGGGTTCGTTGGGGTTAGGTTTAAAGTCGCCGACTAGGTTAGGGTTTAAGGGGTTGGTGATTTTAGCTTAGATTGCAGAGAACAATCGTGCTGATAACGTGTTGTAAAAGTATGGAATTTGTCTGTCTATTAGTAATGAATCAATGGGGTTCCTTTTATGAGGATTACAAGATAGAGATAAATGGAATGTATACAAATCCTAATCCATCTAAATTTAGAATAACTACAAATATAAGAAAAAGGAAATAGGGTTTCATTTTCTCCTAATCTAGTAGCCGCCTCTCTCTCTCTCTAAAGTCGGCCGCCTCTCTCTCTCCTCTCTCTAGGGTTTCAGCCATCTCTCTCTCTTCTAGGTATTGGGCCGGTTATGGACATTCATCACTTGGTTTATAACAAACAGCACATTTAAAAAACTCAAGCGCGTAAGTATACTCGCTTCTCCAAAATCGAACTCAAGCGACTCCGTAACCCTAACACTTCTCTGCATCAAAACGACGGTTATCTCAGCCATTGCTGCTCTCCGTCGCCTGCTCAGGCACGATTAAAGCCTCTCCTCCCTCCATCTCGAAGATCCCCTTGTGTTTTCAAGGAATGGCAGCTTTTTCAACCGGTTACGGCGAAGCTCGCATGCCAGCTGTCTCTCTTCCGTCGCAGTTCACGACTCCTGCTTCTGCGACTCACAATCTCGACTCCTCACTCGTTGATGCCATACATGACTCCTCTCCCGTCGATGCCGTCACTGATGTTGATGTTGTTGCTATTGTTGCTGATGGTGCTCAACCACCGGAAAGATCCGAACTTGAAGAAGAAGATGGGGAACAACTCGACGAAGCTGAGGGAACTAACTTCGTTAGGTCCTTGGGAGCGTGTTCCAAGCCCCTTCACTTCACTCCCCCTCCGACCCCTCCGGAACCTGCAACTCCAAGGCTAGGAGTCTCTGAGGCGGTTATGTGTCAGATAGATTCTTTCTGGCCAACGATTGGTGAGGCTATCATCAATGGTCCCAAGACTAAGAAGGGACACACATCGTTATCTGTACAAGCACCGCCACAACTACCGGTAAAAACAATTCCACCTCCGGCTCTTAAGGAAGATGGTAGCCTTCGATTCCCATGGGCTGCTCGCATGAACCAGTCCACTAGGAATCTCTTCTGTGCTACTGAACCGACTTATCGTCTAGATGGCACACCTCAAATGACAATTCCCTCTAAGGTACTTAGACTAGGACCGGAGAATAAGGAAGCATATGTCGTTGGACAGTTTCATAGGTGTTCAAGTCCTCCTGGAGGTCTTATACATGCAGTTCTAAATAGGTTATGGGGTCGGGAATGTAGGATTACCTGTCGGAAGTTAGAAAACTCGTCATTTTTATTCCATATTCCTCATGAAAATACTCGCAAATTGGTTATTCAACGGGGCGTGTGGCATGTTGATGATTGTCTACTTTTTGTGGCTCCTTGGAGTCATGTTGACTCTTTCAAAACACCTGAGATCTCGACCTTGCCAGTGTGGGTTACTCTTAAAAATATTCCAGATTCTTGCTTCTCTAGACTTGGCATCAGCCACATAGCATCGGGTTTGGGAGAGCCAATGCTTACTCACAAGCCTCGTTTAGATCCAACAAACATGGGAGAAGCTAAAATACTAGTTGAAGTGGAGTTGGATAAACCGTTCCCGAAGCTCATTGCACTTGATGACAAGCAAGGTAATATCTACTTGGTAGAAGTTGAGTACTCTTGGATTCCTAGTGCATGTGAAAGGTGTGGTGCACTTGGTCATAAAGAGAAAAAGTGCTTATTACCACCTCAGCCACATGATTCTGGTCCTATTACAAAGGAGACTCAAGTTACAAATGAAGAGGTTCCAATGGTGGACATTGTCAAGCTGCTGCAAAGCTCAAGCTCACCTACTACCCATCAAACACATGAGATTTCAAAAAAAGTCATTGGCCACCCTTCTGTCCGAGGGTGCATTTGCTAGTCCGATCACACATTCGCATGAGGTACACACTACCCCTTGCTCTCAGATTGATAACACTTTACCTCTATTAGCAGCCGATGAAGCTGCGCCAACTCAGTCACGTATTATGGAAGATATTCCATCACATTCTATCATTTTGGAAGGCTCTCAAGCTTCTGAAACTGAGCAAGCAATTGATCCTCATTCTCCTCTCACTCTAGATCATCAACGATTCCATATGGAGCCGGAAACTCCGCTTGCATATGGGAAAGGTATTGGTTTTGATGTGGTTGGAGACTCCTCTAGTTATGATATAACTCAAGGAGGAAGGACAATAAAACCAACACAAAAGGTTCAAGATATGGGATGGACAAGAATTAGTGGAAGAGGTAAACAAGGTCGTCGAGACCGAGGGAACTACAACCACTAGTTAATGTCTTATTTTGTCTTGCTTTCTTGGATTCAAATGTGAATCTTTATCTGAGGTCTTTTTAAACCCTTTTATTTATTGCAAACTTTATCAAACTTATGAGTGTATGTTCTTGCAGTTTAATTTGAAAGTCCTTTTTCGAAAAAAAAAAAATCAAATTCTCCTATTATTCTATGAAATCATTAAATGTCAATAAACCGTGTAACGTGTAAGACCAAAACAATTGTAGGCCATCTTTTTCAATAGAACAGCCCTGATCCATTCGTTTAGCATAGGTTAAGTTGTTGACCTTTAACATTTCATTTATACAGAGAAATAAAAGCAAGAGGCATGTTCCTTGCTTCTCTCTCTCTCTGTCTCAACGTGAAAAGTCATTCCTTTCTTCAATTTCTCTCTCCTTTATAAACCATCATTCTCAACTGTTCCAGTCTCACCATTAACCATCAACAATGGCTTCACCAACTTCATTTCTCTCCATCTTCCTCTGCCTCGTCGCCTTCCTCTTCATTACAGTCTCCGCAGATCCCGACATGCTCCAAGACCTCTGCGTTGCTGATCTCTCCTCTGGTAATAAAAACTTTATTTATCTCCATTCATCTTATCTTTTTTTTTTCTTGAATAATAATCTTTTTTTAACGAACTTTCAGGAATCAAAGTCAACGGCTTCCCTTGCAAAGACGCAGCCAACGTCTCCTCACTCGATTTCTTCTCACAAGGAATAGCAAACCCAGGTCTCACCAACAACACATTCGGAGCTTTAGTCACAGGCGCCAACGTGATGACCATCCCAGGACTCAACACGCTCGGCGTCTCCCTCGCTCGCATCGACTACGCGCCAGGCGGCTTAAACCCGCCTCACACTCACCCGCGCGCCACCGAAGTCGTCTACGTCCTCGAAGGTACCCTCGACGTCGGGTTTCTCACCACCGCCAATAGGCTCATCTCTCAGTCTCTCAAGAAAGGTGACGTCTTCGCTTTCCCCAGAGGACTTGTTCATTTCCAGAAGAACAACGGTCGTGTCCCTGCTGCCGTTATCGCTGCTTTCAATAGTCAGCTTCCTGGAACTCAGTCTCTTGGTGCTACTCTGTTCGGTTCTACGCCTCCTGTTCCTGATGAGATCTTGTCTCAAGCGTTTCAGACAACTCCGAGAATTGTTAGAAACATTAAAAGCAGGTTCCAGCCCAAGAAATGATCATTTCCAAATTTTCATTACCGGGTTTGTCAGGTTCTGTTTTCTAAAGGAATGATTTTTACTCATTTTTATTTATCTTGTGTAATAAAAGTGTTAACCAATAAATTCATCATTGAGTGTTCATTTGAGTTCCATTGTTTTAATGTATTATCTTCTGTATAATCAAGTTTTATTTTATTTTCGGGTTCAAAGTTGACTAGAAACAGGTAAGCTGATGTTGATCTTAGTTTAAGACTTCAAATATAATATGAAAGCAGGTAAGCTACTTAATCATATAATATAATCAACTTGATAGACTTACACGTATGGGCATAATAAAACTGATTAGTTAATTGATAAGATTCAAATCTTAAACTTCCCCCATGTGCTGCGTCTTTCAAAACCTAAATGTACATCATATGGCCAGCTAATTAGATCATTGTAGTTAATTAGCTAAAGCTAATTCTGTAAACAGAAGATTCTTGCAACATACTCAAGGTTCATACATTACCTTATACTCATAGAGTCCGGCTGCATTAACCTGGGGCATAGAGTCCGGCTGCGCTATTAAGCACCTCTGTATCAAGCAGCTACACTCCGAGAGACGATAAGCAGTCAGTAACATTTGAGTACATCATGAAAGGAGATTACCTGACTAGAGATATAGATTCATGTGTGAATTAGCTCATTTCTCATACATCGGTTTTAATGAATACATCATGAAACCAAAAACATTCGAGAGGAGATTAGTCATGCATCCACATTCACAGTTTGAGAACAGAGCTAACAGATGATGTAAATGGATGGATATGCAACGTTACTGAAAGTTAAAAAATGAAGACAAAGACAATAAGTAAAAAGTTACAAACAAAGAGAAACATTTACAAAACAATTGTTATTAAGTTTGGTTGGATGAGCAAGTATTCACATCATTATGTTCTTACTACATGTCAGCGAAGATTAACAGAAAGTAAAAGTCCATGTAATCGTTGGCCTTTCAAATCAACTATCTAAATTTTTTTTTTTTTAAATACCTATATATATTAAATCAACCCGTATAAACGGAAATTTTAGATCCGGTTACAAGCAAGTTTTATACAAAATTCCCAAAATCAAACTATTACATAAATTAGCTTCGCCCACCCAATAAACCCGGCACGTTCCGCTATTCTGCTTCTCATAATTCTTCAGAATTGGTTACCGTTCTCAGCCGTTAACGATAATCACAAAAATGTGAGGTTATCCTTGCTTCGGATACCGAGACTTCTCGTGTCGTTTCCGGAGTAGCTAGCTCCCAAAAAACTCCATACTTGCAACCATCTCTAAACATGAAGCTCCAAACGACAAATAGGGGAGAGTTTTGGGTACATACCAGAGCTTTGCTAATGCCACCAAAGCTGACTTGTACACAGCACCACACAGCACTTGAAACCGCCTCCCGACCGAACCGAAGCTCGCTACTGCTGCCACAGAACCTGTACACCAAATAGGCCTGACCTCCAAGCCACACACCAATACAAGAGAGCTCTAACGACTCACACGCAAATCAGCCAGCTACACTACCAATGACGAGTCAAGCAACCCTTCACCGGTACTGGGATGGTAGCTGAACACAAGAGAGACACCACCACGGAAGACCAATCTGTGACGTCTCTTGCCGTCTTCGAAAACCGAAGAAACGGAGAAGGTGACTCGCAAACTAATCCACTTGTGTCAATAGTGAACCAACAGATAAAGCACAAGAGCTCGACTCCAATAGAGAAACGGCCGTTAAACTAATGAAGTCCTCGAACTGATGACGTGATGATGAAGCCGGAAAGACAAGTGTAGAGCCGAGGAGAGCTTGAAACAGCCATAGACGACTGTGTAGGACTCAACTAGGCACTTCAACACGAGCCATATACAGCCATAGATGACTGTGGAGACTGAGTACAACCAACACCAGCGTAACCAACCTCGACTCGCCTCCGGAGAGAACCAATCTCCGAGTTGTCTTTGTTTCACCGCAGATGGAGACGAATCCCCACGACGCCGTAAGGGTTCCCGGCTCCACTCGAAGAAAACACACACCACACCGAACAAGAGCAGTAACGACGCCACTGCCTCACCGTAACGGCGAGCCAACTCACCACCACGAACATGGAGGCCTCGAGAGAAGATCTAGATTCTTCTTATAAGTAATAGTGGTGAGGGATGGAGGTAAACTATAGCCTCTCTAAACTTAAAGCCTTTTTTAGTATTCAAAATGTTAAACCCACAAGGAGGAATTCACATGGAAAAAAGCGGGAAGAACTGGTTGGTGTTAATTTAGGTTTGGTTGGTGTTAATAACTAAAACTAAACACTAAGAAAGCTTAGGGAAACTACTAAGTCAATATATCAAAAGGCTTTCATATAGGTGAAGTGGTCTCTTGGGTTACTAACTTACTATGTTGAGCATGGTTTGTTTCACCAAAGTTCTTGTAGAAGAACTGTAAAAATATAACGTAGAGAGAAACATATTCATAGTTATAGAAATAGAAATATTAATGGATACTTATGTATAATCAAGAAGCATAAAGATGATCCAAAATAAGAAAAGACATAAAATGAGTAACTTTGTTTGTTTAAAATCAATCCTTGCGACTCTGCAAAGCATCATCCAGATCAAGTTCTAACCCAACACGGTTCCTTATAGACGCAGCTGCATGAGAAGAGGTCGCTTTGTGCATCATCTCCAACGCCTGAAACCTTTCGGCATCAAACCTTTGGGTTTTCAACAACTTCCTCTGCCTCGAGAGAAACAATCTCTTCATAAGATCTTGATAAGTCGGATCACTCGAAGTTATCAAGAAGTAAGCATACCCCAAGATGATACTTGTCGCCGTAGCGAAGAACGTGATTGGTTCCATCACATCCCACGAGAACTCCCAGAAAGTTAGTCTAACGAAGAGACTGATCTGAACTATCGCTGTAGCCAGACCGAACCAGAGTATTTTCCTCACTTGTCTGTGAGCTAATACATCGATCTCTTCCTTCATGGTCCTCATCTTGTTGAACTCTTCCTTGATCTGAGCTTCCTCTGGAGTTTCATCCGTAGGGAACACTCGTCTGATCAGATCCACCACCTTCAAAAAATCAACACAAAATGGCGTGGTTAAGTGAGAAAAAAACAAAGAGAAACAAAGAGCTTTCTTGATTCGGACAGGACCTTGTCTGGATGAAGATAAACTTTGTCCCGGAAGATCAAGACGACGCCGGCATCGTCGAGGACGCGAGCGAAGACTTGAGCTTCGTCGGGAGATCTAACGAGACCCATTCCCTGAGAGGCTTCAAGAAGTGCACTGTAAGGGACGACGTCTCTCTCCGCGGTACCGACAAGCTTCTTCTTCATGTCTTCAAGATTCACCAGCCTCATTAGCTTCTTTGCCTCCGTTAGAGTGATCTCCTTCTTCTTTTGCTCCTCCTCGTCCGGTGATGTTTTGGCGGTGAAGCTCCTAAACCCACCACCAAGAAGACATGTCCTCGGTGAAGAAGAAGCTCTAAACGCGCTGGACAGTACAGTGCGCCTTATCACACTCATTGACCACATTTTCGCTTACTCACGATTCGAAGATCTGATTTCGCTCTAGAGTTGCGTGAATGCTAAGAAATTAAATATGCCTCGCATATCAAGAACTAAAAAGCCATGAGAAATGAGAATTAATAAAAAAATATATGTGTGATTTGATTCGATAAACAATGACTTAACGTATTCGATTTAATATTCTGAAACTCTTTTATATAGTCCATAACATTACATGATTAATTATGGAAATACAAGAAAAAAAGAAGAAGAGGAGAAGCACGAAGCCATTAACTATAGAACAGGTAAAGGAAACAAAAAAAAAGGTTTGGTGATAAATGAGCATTGTTGACAAAATCCACGATTTCAATATGATTTTAATTCTTTGTGTCGTGTGTATATTTATGCATATGCAGTAATGATTTTGGGTAGCTTTATTGAACTAGCTTTCTGACAAACAAAAAGTAAAAAAAGGAAAGATATTTGGGTGATAACCATCGTTGACTTAACATGGAGATATCGTCATTTTAGGGTTTGACTGATATTATTAGCATAAATCAGAGTAAAAATGAAAATGATAGGAAAAAATGGAAAAGAAAAAAATATTTTTACTCTAGTAGAATGTAAAGTAAACTCGAATAAATCAGAATAATGATTTACTCTAGAAAAGTTTTTAAATTGTACATGTCATTTCTAGGGTGTGACTGGTAATTAGTAGAGTAAAAAGGTGAAAAGAAAAAGGTGAAAAATGGAGAAAAAAGAGAAGTAAATGTAGAGTAAAAGTGGGAGTAAATTTTTCCTTCTAATTAATGTAGAGTAACATATATCCCTTCGCTTTTATTCTCTTTGGCGTAAATAGGTTGAAAACAAGTTTTACCAGATTGGTAGAAAATAGAGTAATTGAGCTGAAAATTTTGTTGCGCTACTTTGAGTATGATTGGTAAATAACGTAGTAACTCAGAGTAATAAAAGTAGAGTAATTAAGTGGAAAAGTGGCGGAGTAAATACTAAAGTCAGAGTAATTATTTTCTTCTTTAAAAACCAAGTGGGATGAAAGTAACATATTTACCTCTAAATCAATAGTAACCAGCGAGAATTTAATAAAAAAATATTAAATCTTATTTCGCTTGACTGGTACACATATGAGCTGAATTCAGAGTAATTGCTTTTTGGCTGGAATATTATCGCTATACACGACATTCAATCAAAGCCTATATTATCGCTATAAGTACTTTTCAATCGCACTCCTAGAGTAAATAGTGGTGGGATTAATTAATCTTACCAATCAGGTAAAAACATTTTTCCTCCTATTACCTTTGGCTAATGTTAAAAGAGAATAAAACACACTAATAAATTTACTCCAATTCAAAAGAAATTAAATGTATTTACTATAGATTACTCTCTCTCCTATTTTTTTTTTCTTCTCTTTTTCACCTTTTTCTGTCATTTAATCTACAATTCTCAATCACACTTTTAATTTCTTTTTGTGTATATCTATGAATAAATTAATGATAAGGGGAGCTTTATCTGAAACTACCTTTCTGACACAAAAAGAAGTATCCAACGACACTTCTGCGACCTGTCCTTTTCCTCGGAGCTGAGTTTTGCCGCGGAAATATATGCAGATCACGCTACCTCATTGGCACATGAACAACGTTAACTCATATAGTGTTCAGAGACGATCTTTTTGGATCAGGTGTTGTACTTGTAACTTTATTAAAACTTTCAGTTTATCAATATTTTTTTTTTTTGAAAAGTCAGTTTATCTATTACGCGCTGACTAATATCATTCCACGAGTGCATGAAAACTCTTGTTTACTTTTTCTTGTCAATAAATTTGTACTGCATAAAGGTGAAAATCAGTTGTGAAAGCTGTTAGCAAATGGCAAGAAAAAGTTCACATGACAATAATATAATGTTCATGGTAATACATATGAATCTTAGCATTTTGATTGCGTACATAAACAAAAACGCGCACACAAACAAAATAACTGGAGCTGGAGGCGATCTAAATCATGTACGACTATTTATGCATAGATGTACATATAATATATGTACCTGAGAGTTATTACAGTCTCTCTCTCTCTCTCTCTCTCTCTCTCTCGAAAGAACACTACCCTACAAGAAAACAGCGGTATTCTGACGGACATTCCGACAGATCTTCTTCCTCATTTCTCTCTTCCTCTCTCCGCCGAACGCCGAAGCTCTCTCGCGATTTCCGGCGAACACTATCTTCTCTCTCGCGATTTCCGCCCTAATCCTTCTTAATTTCAGTCACTGATCATGTATGAACCCTATCCCACTCTCTTAGGTTAGATTTGTTAGGTTTTTAAGTAGATTTGATGATTTTAGAATGATATTTATAGATTTTTGTTAGGGTGAATGGTAGGATTGTGTAAAATCGAGTTTGATTATGGTATTCACTTGATTTGGAATTCTTTTTTTAGTTTTTATTAATTTTGTGGTTATAAAAATCTAATTGATAATTATGTATATATAATATGAAAACGTTTTTTGTATATAAAATCTATTTTTTGCATTATAAAATCATTTATATATTTATTAAACATTTTTAATAACAATAAAACTTTTTGTGATTAAAAACTATTATTTGGGATTTTTTTTAAAATATATATATATATACACATATATATATATATATAATATAAATTTCTATATTTATTTAACATTTTTAATATTATTAAAACTATTTTTTGTAATTATTAAACATTTTTACTATTATTAAAACTATTTTTTGTAATTATTAAACATTTTTACTATTATTAAAACTATTTTTTGTAATTATTAAACATTTTTACTATTATTAAAACTATTTTTTGTAATTATTAAACATTTTTACTATTATTAAAACTATTTTTTGTAATTATTAAACATTTTTACTATTATTAAAACTATTTTTTGTAATTATTAAACATTTTTACTATTATTAAAACTATTTTTTGTAATTATTAAACATTTTTACTATTATTAAAACTATTTTTTGTAATTATTAAACATTTTTACTATTATTAAAACTATTTTTTGTAATTATTAAACATTTTTACTATTATTAAAACTATTTTTTGTAATTATTAAACATTTTTACTATTATTAAAACTATTTTTTGTAATTATTAAACATTTTTACTATTATTAAAACTATTTTTTGTAATTATTAAACATTTTTACTATTATTAAAACTATTTTTTGTAATTATTAAACTATTTTTTATTTATTAAAACTATTTTTTGTAAAACTATTTATTTATTTGTGATTAAAAACTATTTTTTAAATATGTTTTTTTATTTATTAAAACTATTAGAACTAATTTTTAAATATGTTTTTTTTAATTTACAGGTCTAATGATGATCAGACCCGGCCTCGACAGCGTCGTGGTCGTCGTGGTACGGGGAGCCAGTCTCGGGATTCCAGCCAGATTCAGGATTCCGCTTCGCCCCACAGCTCCTACCATACATCTCCCTCTGCTGCACCCGCTCCTGCTCCTCTCGCTCCCGCTGCTGC
>NC_027755.1:18979711-18983767 GCF_000695525.1 Brassica oleracea var. oleracea
CTCGGTATATTCCGAGGACCTTTCCGACGAATTGGTGGTCCTCAGAGTTTCCTCGGAATTCCGTCGGAAATTTCCGAGGGATTTCCGAGGAAAAATGAATTTCCGAGGAGTTATTTCCGAGGACTTGTTTCGTCGGTATGTCGTCGGAATAACGTTATTCCGATGACATACCGACGATTTTTTCCCTCGGTATGCCGCTGTTTTCTTGTAGTGCTACTCCATCCGTTTCTGAGTAAGTGTCACTTTGACACCTTTCATAAAAACTAAGAAAATAACGGAAATATATGTAAGTTGTTATTAATTACTATATCATTCTGACCAATAGTATTTGAGATAAATAAAATTATTTATTAAACCAATGTAATTTGCAATTAATTTTCAGTTGAAAGTAAGTATAATTTGCATTGAAATTGTAAAGTGACACTTTTTATGTAACAAGAAAAAAAAGCTAGAATGACACTTATTATGAAACAGACGGAATATAATTTTTTCCAAAAAAATATCACTATATTTTCAGGGTATTTTTAAATGGTATCAGTTTCCATGCTACTATTATTGAAACTAGATCCGTTATCCGCGCTACGCGCGGAAAAATGTTTTTAGTTCGATTCCCGATTATAAGTTTCAATGTCTTTTTTGGAATATCAGCATTGTTTTTTCAGAACAATGGGAAAGTATGGATTATTGAGATTACGCAATTGTTTTAAAACAAAAAGAGTATATAAGTAATTATAAAAAATGTAGGAAATAGATCAAGTATTTTGAGGATCGGAAGCTGTGATGAGCACCGTGAGGAAGAATATCCTTAAATTGGTTAAGAGTATGTTAGTAAGCTTAAATTTAAGTACAAATCAAGCTATTATTATTTATATAAAAGACCCATACCTGGCATAGTTGTGCAGTTACACTGCTAAGTCCTCCATCATTGGATTATAACATCGTCTGGTTGATGTGTTGGGTATTGTAAATCTGCAAGTAAAATATTTTATGAGAAGACCTGTTGAAAATGGTGTAAGTGTAAAAAATTAATTTTAATTAGAATAAACCTTTCTGGGGAGAAAGGTCTTTGAATATTTCTTTGTACACTATATTCTTCACTTTCAGCTGGCGGAAGTCTTCACTTTTGTATCAACCGTTGGATTATGTCAATCAAATGGTATAAATAGTTTTTTTTTCCTGGTCTCTCCTCGATTAAATACTTAAGTATGGTTCTATTTTCGATATCTTGGACTGGTTAAATATTTCTAGATGCCAAATACAAATTTTGTTATATATAAAGAATTACACTACAAATGTCAAGTTTGCAAGTCAAACTTGACTAATAAGCATTTGACAACTATTAAATGAGTTTTTATCAATATAGTAAAACTATTCCAATGGAGTGGCTTTTTTATTATTGTGATTCTTTGATTTTTTTTATTATCATTTAGATATTTTATAAGATGTTCACTAATACCATATTTAATGATTCACTCTATTTATTTTGTTATCATAACAGAGTTATTCTATAATAAAATGGATACTACTCCAATCGTACTATATTTTAGAGTGAAAATAGATTAAAGAATAAAAAATAATTAAATTATTCTATGTATAGAGTAAACATATTTTTACTATATCACAAAATAAAAATATAGTACAATCGAGACATTTTACTCTAACTCTATTTTAGATGAGAAATTAGAATGTGCTTATAGATGCTCTAATGCAGATGTCGTTTTTCTCTCCAAATAAAACAAAAAAGTCTTGTTTTGGGGAAAATAGCTTTTCATAAATATTGGGACCCTACTCGAAAGGATCGAAAATATTATTTATGGAATCACATTTCTAATTAAATTGATACCATAGAAATACTAAATATTACTTTCATGATATAAAAAAATAATAATTTAGATGCAAAGTTCAAAATAAAGGGAAACAAAGAGTTTTATTCAAAATGGCATTCTTAATATTGTTTTAATAATACAAATAAGCATAAAAATATTAGGTAAAATTTCTTATCATTGAAACTTTGGTTTGATAAAGAAAACAGATAAAACTTATTTTTATTATAAAAAGTAAAGTCGAAAACTGCATAAGATGGGATAGAGGATTTCTTAAATGCTAAGCAAGCGTTGTTCTGCATACTAGGCAGGTTAAGTTCATCTTGATCCAGCCTAAGATGCACTGGTGATGATATGAATGGTTGCATACCAAAGTGTTCAAATCTCCACTTGCACCAAGCTCGTTGTGGCAAATTGCGCAGATGTCATTCTCTTCGCTGGGGATGGACTCTCTTATGTTGCTTCGCAGGTCGATTGTATAGACGTCGAGATCAGTTCTACTCAAAGCTTGTGGGTTGAAGTCAGTAACCTTAACAATTACATCTAGATCTGTACCTGTGACATCATCGAGTGTTGGAATAACGCCTGCGACATAGTTAGTAGTCTCATCTATAATTTCTGTCACCGAGTCAAAGTTGATTTCATGATACTGAAGCATGTACTCCATATCGCTGATTGTACCGTCGTCTAGGTGGCCATTACTTGATGTCCTTAGTGCTATTGATATTCTGATTGTTGTTTGCTGGGTGTTGGGCCTCTTCTTCAAGCACTGGAACTTCAAGTGGCAGCACCTTTGTTACAGTCAAAGCTTGGGTCTTGCCTTCCAAGTTGTGCTTTGATACCTTCACAACGAACTTGCGAGTTTGCCCAATTGTATCAACCAGAGCTTGAGGCACTGGGACCATGGCATCATCACCTACGCTCTCATTGGCCTAGCATAATATAAAACACCTCAGAGTACTCTATGCAGGTTTGTAAATACCTCCAAGTAGCTCTCAACCAATTCAGAGGCTAGCTTCCCAGTCAGATCATGCCCAGCATCACAGAGAAGGACAAAACGCGCCTGGTCATTATTGTCATAGACAGAGAGGTTTGTGAGGTACCTGTGACATAAGCTCATTAGTTATTGTTGCTAAACGTCTGATGTAAAGATAATATACACACTTACTCTGCAACACCGGCCACTTCAGCTTTTCCACATTTCTTACACATAAGTGTAGTAGGCCCTTTGGTCGCCTTAGTTTTACAACCACCGCAAGCTATATAATACCATGCCGAACCATGACCAACATCATCAATGGTGGCTGTGCACTCAAACCAAGCAACTTGCGCATTTGAAATATAGTATCTTATGAATAACCAAAGCAAGCGTATTGACTGTGTAAAAACGCATGATATAATTTACCTTTGCTCCCTCCTGTTTGATGTAGGTAAATAGCTCTCCTAAAGTGACTGTCTCAGCCTTTGTCACTATATCAGCATTGATCCTGTTAGCAACTTCCGAGTTTGAACCCAGCCTGAAATAAACGTTACACAGAATTAAATAAGTCAAATGTTTCAAATTGCATATACAACAAAAGAAAACATACCAAGCCAGATAATCTTTGGTTGGTTGCACGTCCAGGTCTAAGAACACACGTGAAGATGACAAAGAGGAGATAGTAAGGGCGCCTGCAGCATAGCAAATGTCATCAGACACAACAATAACAATTTAGCACAAAACAAAAGTTAAAAAAGCTTATTCCACACCTATGGTGTCTAATCTATGTTCTTCATGCATCCTATCAACAACTATAAACCATAATCATTTTAAATAATACTGACCTCCAAATCGTTTCGGGTTTACGGTAGTCACCAGGATAACACTTGGAGTGTTTTCTTGCGCTTTAAATTTCAAACAAAAGTCCGTAGCAGCAGTGTCCCATAAATAAAGCTTCATCACAGGACCACTGCAACAATCCAAAATCACATGATAAGCATCACATATAATTCTACAATTGAGGGTGCATAGTTAATAAACATGAGGAATAACTTACTCATGAGTCTGAACATGAACCAGAATTCGCCGTGAAGAAGCTATCTCAACTTCATCAAGCACAAGACCGTCACCCAATGCATGCTCATTCACCAGCTTAATGTGACCAATATAATCTGTAAGAAGTTAAATAGAACTTAATACTACATTTACCAACAAACCAATCATAAACAACTAAGATCAAACATAGCATCATTC
>NC_027755.1:18984055-18997730 GCF_000695525.1 Brassica oleracea var. oleracea
CACATAGCAATGAGTTTGTTAGTATTTTAGCGACCAAGCAAAATCTTAAAAATCTTAAAAATGGACAGACCTGTTCGTCGATGAGAATCATCTCAATACCAATGAGTATCTTCGTGTGTGCGTTCCGAGCCTCCCAAAAATGGATCAGACGAAACCTCAGCTTGCCTTTTTGAGGTCCGAACTTGACATCTTTGAAGAACAGCACTTCAACGGAGGAGGAGTCGACGGCCTTGCCCTTTAACTTCTTCGGTGTAAGCTTGCCGGAGACAACGTCGGCGCACGAACCACTGGCATTTCCGGTACGTTTGATCGCCTCGGCGGAGGTGACAACGGCCTTACCATTTTTCTGCTTGGACTTTGGATCGCCGGAGACAACTGGAACGGGAGAGATTATGGTGTGGCCGGCTCGTTTGATTGGCTCTGCGGAGGAGTCAACATCTTTGCCGTTTGGTTTCTTCACGGTGAAATCGCCGGAGATAGGATCGGCGGAGGAGACAACGGCCTTGCCGTTTAGTTTCTTGGATTTTGGATCACCGGAAACAGAAACAGGGGAGACTCCGGTGAAGCCGGCTCGTACGATTGTCTCGACAGAGGAGTCAACGGCCTTGCCGCTTGGTTTCCCCGAGGTAAGATCGCCGGAGTTTGGCTCGGCGGAGGAGACAACGGCCTTGCCATTTGATTTCTTCGCGGTGAGATCGCCGGAAACATTTTTTTGCATGTTGGAATTCATGGTTTGAGAGAGATTTGTGTGTAATAGATCTGGGGAAAAATCGAAAGCTAAATAGAAAATCAGAGGGGGAAAGGCGAAAGGAATCCATTAATGAGTTATCCACCGGATTCATTGTACACTCATGAATACGGTCTCGATTGATAGATCCGTTCGAGAAGGAGAAAAGGCAAAGAGATGAGTCGTGGAAGAGATCGATCGACTGACCGTTTGTGAAGAGATGAGATGAGATGAGATAGAGCCAGGGTCACACATCGTATGGGCTTGGATACACATGATGCTGGGCTTACGGATTTAGTTTGGAAGACCCAAGACCAACCCAAGATTGGCTGACGTGGATAAAAAAACGCACCCTATTGGCTGATTTAATTGCCGACGTGGACACCCTCAACGATGAGGATATCTTCCTTTTATTTATTGTTGGATAAGATGTTTTTTTTTGAGTTGTAAACAATAAATGAAATGAATATTGCACATATTGCACAAATAAACTAGCTAGAGTTTTACCAAGTTATTGTTTATGAACTATGAGCTAAAATAGGGTTAAGGTGTAAACAAACACAATTTTAAGAGGCCGGCATAAAGTATATATTCAATAGCTTTAAACTAAACGTTTCTATACATACACTACAAGAAAACATCCATTTTGCCACTGCAGTTATAGTGACGAAATAGTAGCAAATAAGTTTTTTAAGACTTTTTTGCAACTGCCCGTGGACGTTAGGAAAAGCTCGTCGCAAATCATTGTAGTCGCAAATTAGTTGGCAAGTTGCGACTAAAGTGAGACATCACAATTACTGGTTAATTTTGTAACTAATATAAGACTACTATTGTCTATTGAGGTCACAAATGGGAGTTGCAATTTAGTGATATTAATGATAGTGACAAAGTAGTTGCAAAATTTATCACTAAATCTAACCTCCGTTGCAAAAGAAAATAGTATAATTTTGCTGTTAATTATTTTACTATTAATGAAACTAGAGTCTCTCTCCGCGCTACGCGCGAAAAAGTGGTTTACAGTTTATTTTCTGATAAGAATTTTCAATGTTTTGGTTTGGAATAAGGGCATTGTATTCTTTAAAATGATGGGAAAGTCGGTAAATGTGGAGTTCATGTAATAGTAAAAAAAAGGTAGCGTAAGCCAACATAAATAATGTAAGAAAGAAAGCAAGTCTTTTGAAGAATAGAAGATGCGATGTGGATCATGTGAAAGAATTAGCCTGAAATTGTCAAAGACCAAGTTAGTTAACTTAAATTTAAGTACATAGCAAACCATGTTTTTAAATAAAAATATACTTACTTAGGAAAACTGGGTAGAATCTTAGTGGCAGTCCTTTATTTGATTGTATCTTTGTTGGGTTGATACGCTGGTCATTATAAATATGTGAGTAAAATATTTTATCAGAAGAGGTATGGAAAATGTTAAAGGAGAATTCATATTTCTAGTTCGAAATACCTTTGTTGTGTGGAAGGCCTTTGAAGATCTATTTGTAGACTATGTTCTTCACTTTCAGTTGATGGGAATCTTCGCCTTTGATTATCGTTGATCCCGCTTTGCTTGTAACACGCGAGAGGGCGACATAAAGTTGGCCATGGTAGAAGACCGGATTAGGCAGATATAAGATGACTTCTTTCGAACTTTGACCTTGACTTTTGTTGATTGTCATTGCATAACACAATCTGATAGGAAACTGGCGCCGGCATAGTGTGAACGGTAGCTTTGTTTCGTCATGAATGTATATTCCAATATCTTAAACAATAAGAATCGGCAACCAATCAAAGGAAAAGAATATAAATTTGGACGCATCATATATATTATTCTTTTTGCAGAGAATGATGCATGAGATTATTTACTTACCTGCGACTTCTATGGGTTGGTTAGAGGGGGAGGAATACATTCCGGTGATAATCTAATCCTTGCAATCTACAAACTATCACTTTGTTAGATGTAATAACTTGTATAAAAGTTGAGTAATGAATGTATTAATCTTACACAGTTTATGGAGGATAGGCTTGTAAAGATGGCCGACTTATGTTTCTTCAGTATATCAAAGAGAATGATGTGTGTTCGGTGAGAATGATGTGTGTTCGGTGAGGGGTTTGAAGAGATACTCGAAGATTGTAATGCTGGTTTAAAGAATTATTCCACATTCCTTCTTTTGATGTATGATTTTCGTAGATATGGACATTCTTAATGAGTCCGTATAAATTTCATTAATCAAGTATCTTAAGAAGATTTGTGAGTTTACGTTATGCAATGACTTCCGACTGCCGATCATAATCTAATATGCCGTCCAAAAATTTTTAAAACGTGTCTTTACTTCAGCGGTAGAATAGCACTCGCATTTGTTCTTGAACCAGGGCTCGTACCTCTTTCAAAAATATATTTTTTATTTCGTCAATCTCCATTCTTTTGTTTTGCTTATAGTATGTAGACACGCTGTGTATCTGTTGAATGAAAATGAAGTGAACCTATTACTGAGAAAGATCACTGGTAATAACATTTTCCACTTAGACAATAACCCCATAACAAAACATCCTTTCATTTCGACAATATCATCATACAAAAACTTAACCATCATCGAGACTACAACCGTTTGATAAAGGATTCATAAACACGTTGATTAACAAAAAGATTCTATCTTAGTCACACTCGTGAAAGAGTTATGAACCTTACAAAAAAAATCTATCAACTGTTAAACTAATTCAACCTTCGACGCCCCCTTGGTCCACTTGTGTAACCTGTCAAACCAAAGATAGGAAGACCTCTTCCAATAGGTTCTTTGTCGCCTGGTAACAAAGGAATTTCCTTTTGAAGCATCAAGAGCTGATAGATGAGGTTTGGAAAAACCAGATTTGTTTCCCACTCTGTTTTGTGACACATCTCGATCACTTGGTCATACACAAGATGACCAAAGTCGATTTTGTGGCGATTAGCAACAGCATACAGAAGGCGGAGGCGGTTCTTGAGCATTGCATCAAAATCAGGGCATGGAAGCCAGTTCAACTCACACACACGGTACAGAGCTTTGAACGGATTCGTCAAACATTAAGATTGAAACCCGTCCATCCAGAGCATTGTCCTCGAGTGAGGTGTGTGATGGCTTGACTCAGATCAACGTTTCTCCACTCGAAGGAGTGTTCGACAGATGGGATCATCATCAATTGGTTGATCAATGAAGGGGTAAACCGAAACACACACCCACGAATAAGAGCACCCTCATCGTTGAAGGGTTTGTTTGGGATAAACTCTCTCACAACCCTAAGACGGAATGGATGCACATGCATCACTGAGTAAGACCATCCTATACTATCGATAATCCTATACACATCTTCTAATATAGGATTCTTATGATCTAAGGAACCCTGAACCACAAAGCCCTGAAGACAGAGAGAACGATACCCGACAGCGGCTTCCTCGGTATGATGACGGCGAGAATATACTCCGATGAACGGGACGGCATCTGAGAATAAAAGTCGACTGCTTTGGAGAAGATCCTCGTACGAAAGGAACGGAACCTGAGATCGGAATTGGTACTGCTCACCGTATGAATGGTCGACCTCACTGATCCTCCGACATCTAGATCAATAAGCAGAAGAACGGTTTTCTTCAGACATGGCGGATGGTTTCGATGATCAAGATAGTAGAGAGATAGCAAAAGGAAGAAGACTGTCGAGTTTTCCTCTTTAAAAAGAAGAAGAAACTCTCAAAATCCTGATTTGACGTTATTGACAATTCCAAGTAACTTCTGCTTGAGAATATAGAATAAATGTCGGGCATAGTTAATAAAATGTGTCTTTACTCTGGCGGCAGAGTAATTCTCATATTTACGCCTACATCAGGGTTCGAACACTCTCATCAACATATTTCTTTTTTTTTGGCCATTTTCTATTTTTGACTTATAGGCTCAAGTATTCTAGCATCGGAGGAGCTAAGTGATATTGTAAAGAAACAAAATATCTAATGCACTTAAAGGTTTAAACATGTAGTTGTAATATATAATAACCAAAAAAAACAATGAGAACATGTGAAAGGATCTGAAAATGACGATTGTGTAAATATTTGATTCATAAAATTTGAAATACTATTTTTAAGAATTCCCTCTGAAGGCTAGATGACCCCTTCACAAGTAGTTTGTAACTTTGTTTCTCTAGATAAAGCGATGTATGACTTCAATAGTGCTATCACAGTAAAAGCGAGTGGCCGGTGTTGAGGCGAGTATCACTTTCCCTGTAAGCACGTAAGAATGAAAAGATCGACAATGCGGATCAGGCTCAATGCTATCTTTTTTTTTAATATGTTTCTCATGTTCTTTTCAAACGGAAAATATAGCGTTGACCTCTAACTAAAAAAATAATCAATTAACCGGATATAAAAGACGTGAAACTAAAATCTCTATTGTGTTTAATAATTGAATACTCTATAGATCTAACCCTAAATAATTGATAGTCATTACCTTTGCATATCCTGGGATTGATGATTGTAATGAGTACAACTTGTATTCCATGGCTGTCATGCTATGTAAGTCTCTAAACAGAGCAGACGCACTTGTCTAATATCGTCAAGCGGACCATTTTAAATCTGCAAAAATATGTGACTATATTTAAAGCTATCATTCACTAAATTTTAACTAAATGGTTTGATATAATGTGTATCTAAGTCTCTGTCTAGTAGTAGACCAACAACTACTTCCGTTGTTGCCGTCGGATTTTTTATATTGCTACCTTGAATTATTCTAACTTGTCCAACTACATCTGAGATAATGCTTGTATTGAGTGTCATATTTTGTATAAGAAAGAACCAAAAAAAAGTTTGAATTTACCTGGTAAGTAGTTTGTAGTAGTGGCTATGCTGAACAATTGTTTGTATAAGAGGGGATTGAATGAGTTGGGAGGCATCGTCGGGATTTCTTCCTTTATTGGTTCAATCCTGGTTGACGTAGTGATGTGAATAATGTATTGTTGAGCAGTGAGTCTGTATTGTCTAGTGTTTTCTAGGAGTGAAAAATACTAAATTTGATATATCTCGTTCTCTTGCAGCACCTGGACATGTTTTTCGGAAAGTGTCTTATCAAGCTTTCCTTCGTATGTATCGCCCTTTTGATCATAATATATAACATAAACAATATACTGTTAGAATTTTCGTTGTTTTGATATAGTAATATAGATACCATATACCTTGATGTCAATACAAATGAATGATGCACCCAGACAATGGTCTTTATTTTTGTGATTAAAATTCCTCCACATACGACAGATACGGACCAATTTTGGTGGCATTGCGACTCCTTTCCTCTGATAAATTAAGAGGTAACAGATAATTTATATGGGGGATAATTATAAATGTTGGTGACATTGTCAACTCTTTTCCTCTCAGAAAATAAGAGAAAACAGATAATTCATATGGGAATAAGTTCAGATTACTAGATCAGTTGATTCGATATCATAATATTAGATCACCCAATTTGTTTTATCAGACTAAATCAAAACGTTGAGAAGACTATATGATCTGCTCTTTCACACTATTTCTAAAAAGGAGTATTTGTTTGTCTTAGAACACACGTAACAATAACTCATAAGCCTCTTATAAATATAAAGATTGTTTCAAAATCTAGCCTGATAAGTCTCTCATTCGCACTAATGAGATAAATCTTCAACCACAATAAACTATCTAGTAGTTTTTATTATATACTTATATTGGAAACGTTACTTGTATGAATATCTACTTTAACAATACCTGGTGGCTAAGCATGGAAGAATCGGAGCTAAAATTCTTCACTGAGGGAGGCTTTAGCTAGGTCTTAGCAAAATTAGATGGGTTGAGGGTTTGTTCTAAGTAAACGATTATTGCATATCCATGATTGTAGCAAGTTCCCTAAAGCGTTAAGCCATGCATATCTATATTAATTAAGTATCAAATTTTAAAAGATTATGTCTTGTATTATATTTCGGATAATGGGAAGGAAGTTAGACATATTTTTGTCTAACTTTTTCTTGTGCTAGGATGTCAAGTTTGAAGTTACAATCACAGTAAACATTTATTGGTTGATTTCCTGCAACAATTGTTCTACATGGAATGTTTAATTGCAAGATGCCAACGCCCAAAATCGAAGCAGCCGTGTAAGCCAGCCTTAACGGAGAGCTTCAAAGTTTGAGTGGTGGATTCGGATTGAACTACAACAGCATCAAATTTATGAGGAATATGAACGAATCCAAAGAATACATGTAGTTGAAAAGAGTTGGAGGTGAAGAGTTAAGAGTCGAAGTAAAGAACAATGATTAAAATTGTAATTTTTATTAGAGACACACACAAATCTCATATATACGAAAAGAAAAATTTTATGATGAAGCAAATAAAACATAGAGAATCAGATTAAAACATACCAAGAAACTATAGATACTGAAGCAAATAAAGCACTGGTGAAGCAATGGTAATACAAATATCACAGCATTAGGAAGATCGGGTAGATATTTTAGCGTCGACCCTTACGACCACGGCCCTTTCCTCGTGCTGACTGTAGCTGAACTGAGTCGTATGCACCTATTGCCCTCAGATAATGCATGTAATCTTGGTCGATGTCTTCTTCCGGTTACTCAATGCGTATCAATTTGTAGCTTCTGAGCTTGGCTCTGGTTAGCTTGTCTAAATTAGTTACTCCTGATGTTGAGCTTTCTTGAGTGCTTATTGATGAGGCTGGTTGAGATGTGGTGACCGCTACTTGTTGTGGCGGTTGTTGTGGCTGGTTGAGCTATGTTGTCTGCTTCTTTGCTTCCATTAGGGTTGCTAGATGGAAAAGTAGACAAATTTATATCTTTAAAATAAGGAAAAAACGAAAATAAAAATATGCAATCTAGATCTTTGATTATAAACGTAAGATGTGTCAATCTAGAAGTGTCAATCCATATAAATTGAGACTATTGGCTATCTTTGAGATACATAAGTCTTCAATATTTGCAGATCTGTGAAGCTTGTGGTGTATTTGAAAGATTTGTTAGATGGATGAATAAGATCAAGGGATTAGATGTCTATAACCTGTGAAAGATAACGATGTAATCCAAATTGTGGTGGTTAAAGACATATTGGAGATAAGATTGTTGAGGCGTTGAGAGTTTGTGGTGGCTTGAGATGATTACGACATATGAGAGAGACTTGGGGGGGCTTGAGGGAAGGGAGAATTCGATAAGAGTATTAAAATCTTTAGATTGTCTCCCTATATTAGGAAATTCCGGCGTTCCTTCCAAAAAGTTCGACCAATGAGAACCAATGGTGAGTATAACTTCAACTACTAATCTCAACCGTTGAATTGTGTCAATCCAATGGTATATGTATTTTTTTTTAGTTTCTCTTCGATTAGATATGTAAATATGGTTCTATTTAGTATTTTTTTTTATAAAACATATTTTATAAATTTTTAACGTATCAAATATATAATTCTATAACTCAAGTGTAACTGTCAATAGTTATTTGGAAATCAACTCTTGAGACCGTACATGAAAGGATCCAAATTATTATATATGGAATCACATATCTATAAACAAAGTTTTAAATAAAGGGAAAAAAAGTCTTCGCAACATTATAAAAAATGTGAGACTTGATGTAGTTTAGAGTATCCAATAAATAAAAGGTTCCGGTAAAAGAATGTCTTAAAATAAATGTATAAAAAAATACTTATTGATAGAAAGTGTAATATGGTATATATTAATTAACTAAGTACCTTTTAAAGCAATATTTTGTACATAATTATCTTATTATATTTAGAAATTGTTATACTATTGTTAACCATAAAATCAATAGTTATTAAGAGAGAAAAAGGGAAAAAAAAAACAAAGTCTGAAAATGAAATAAAACAAAACATAGTCTTCAGATAATCTAATGCAGGATTGACACCTATTTTAGCTATGTTTGCTGCTTCTGATATGACTAAAACAAATATCATCAAAGTCAATCAGATGCCGAGAAGACTATATGAACTAATTTCATCATATTTAATAGAAATTATCAGCAACACTTAGGACGCTTAACTTCCTATGACACAACCATATCAGAAATTCTATTAACATAACCATACCAGATTATGTTCTCTTCTTATAAGTTTTCTATTCTGACTATATTCTCATGGACTGTTCCCGGCGTCAGATGAGACTGAGAAACTCCTCACAACACACTATAAGTAAAAAAAAACAAAAGATTTAGCAACACTAAAAATATCATATCAACGTGAAACGATGAATTGTTAAACAAAATAGCACTATCAAACACCAAAAGATGCAACAAATCTGAGATAAGTCAAAGGAACACGACATAGGTAATAAGCAAAAAAGAAGAAAACAAAGCATAGTCTTTAACAAACACCAAGGTTCAAACGCTGCAATAACAAAGTCCAAAAGAAGAAGGAAACAAATCACAGCCTTTATTAAGACAAAGAAAAAACAGCACTAAAAATCCATTAGCCACATTTGGCACCTTTGGTCTCTCCCGACTCAATCACATCAGAGCTCCTTTTCACAGTCTCATCTGCAGATTCACCCCTTTCTTCAACAGGTACCTCATCCACGTTTTCCTCTATGATGCCTTCAGGTGCTGGAACTTCAGGAGAGAGAACCTTGGTGACAGTCAAAGCTTGGGTCTTGCCATCCATATTGTGTTGTGATATCTTGATAACGAAGGTGCGAGTCTGTCCAATGGTATCAATCAGAGCTTGTGGCACCGGGACTACATGATCATCTCCAACGCTTTCATTGGCCTAATATAAATGTAAACACTTGTTATATTCATCAGGTCGGTTATGACCCAAAAACTGAAGGATAGACAGGTCTGTAATTACCTCAAAGTAACTCTCAACCAATGTCGAGGCTTTCTTTCCAGTCAAATCAAACCCAGCATCACCGAGAAGTACAAAGCTTGCGTGATCATTGTTGTCATAGACAGAGAGCTTCGTGAGATACCTGTGACATATGAACATTAGTAAGGATGCTGAAAGCGTATCTGACCAAAAATAAGTATAAATCTTACTCTGCAGCACCGTCAATCTCAGTCTTTCCACACTTCTTACACATAAGCGTAGTAGGCCTTTTAGTTGCTTTAGTCTTGCACCCACCACAAGCAATATAATACCACGCCGAACCACTCATAACATCATCAATAGTGGCTGAACACTCGAACCAAGCAACCTGCGAATTGCACCAAGGAAGATCATGAATAACTGTAACCAACGCAATGTATGGGTAAAAACATGAGATATTATACCTTTGCCTGTTTCTGCTTCATGTATGAGAGTAGTTCTCCTATAGTAGCTGTCTCAGTCTTGGTAACAATTTCAGCATTAACTCTATTAGCAACATCCATGTTCGATTCATACCTGAGAAAATGTTAAAAAAAAAAAAAAGTAAGACTTTCGATAGATTCAAGTAGACGCTCCAAATCAACAAATGAACACGTACCAAGCCAGATATTCCCTGGTTGCTTGAACATCCATATCAAAAAACACACGCGAGGATGATAGAGACGACAGAGATAAAGCACCTGCAATATAAGCAAAGTTCCATACCAAACAATAATAATTTAATCAAACATTCAAGCTATAAAAACTGTCTTATCTAACACAAACTGTGACTAAATCATGTTCCACATGCAGCCTACTAACATCTACAAAACATAACCAAATCCAGGTAATACTAACCTCCAACACGTTTTGGATTCAGCGTTGTCACCAGAATAACAGTTGGAGGCTTTCCAAGCGCTTTAAACTTCTCACAGAAGTCTGTTGTGGCTTTGTCCCATACGTATAGCTTCATCACATGACCACTGCACCAAAACAAACTCATGTTATAAGCAAAAAACATATATATATATATATATATATATATATATATATATATATATACGTATAGATCATAAACACTAAGAAGAATCCACTCTTGCGCCTGAACATGAACCAGAATTCGCCTTGAAGAAGCTATCTCGACCTCATCAAGCACAAGACTGTCACTCAAGGGATGCTCATTCACCAGTTTAATGTGACCGAGAAAATCTGCAATAAGATTAAATAGTACTTATTACTCTATATACTATCAAACCCAAGCCTAAGCAACTAAGATCGAGACATAAAATCCGGGTAAAGCTTACCATAAAGATCCCCCTTGAGGTCACATGCCGCTTCAAACTCTTCATAACCATAGAAACGGAACCGATCCACAGGAAACTGAACAGGACCGTTCCCGAGAACAGTGGTACAGAATTCCATGAGAAAGCAATGATCACGTCTGGCTCAGCAACTCGGTACACAGTTTTGCTTTTAGATCCATAGAAGTTGATAAGCCTGTAGATGGAACCAGCGATCATTTTTGGCAAATAGATCTTAATCCTGCTTGGTGGGATGAACCCTTGGATCACAGTACCCTGTTGATAACAAAAAAACAAAAGAAACGAATGTGTTTGATCGTCCAAGCAAAACCGATACAAAATCATAAAAGGTCAGAATAAACATGTTCGTCAATCAGAAGCATCTCAAGACCCATAAGAACCTTCGTGTGTACGTTCCGAGCCTCCCAAAAATGTATCAGACGAAACCTTATCTCACCTTCTTGTGGTCCGAACTTGACATCTTTGAAGAACATCATCTCATTAGAGGAGGAGACAACGGCCTTGCCGTTTGGTTTCTTGGACTTTGGATCGCCGGAGACAGCTGTAGCGAGGGAGACTCCGGTTTGACCGGCTCGATTGACCGGATCGGCGGAGGAGACAACAGCCTTGCCGTTTGGTTTCTTCGACTTTGCATCATCGGAATCAGCTGTAGAGAGAGAAACTCTGGTTTTGCTGACTCGTCTGACAGGCTCGGCGGAGGAGATAGCATCCTTTCCGTTTGGTTTCTTCGCGGTAAGATCGCCGAAAACAGGGGTTTGGCTGTTGGAATTCATGGTCTGAGAGATGTTTGTGTGTAAAAAATGTGGGGAAAATACGAAGGTTATATAGAATCTCAGAGGGAGACAGACGAAACGAAACCATTAATGAGATTTGCAGAGGATTCATTGCACACTCATGAATACGGTGACGATTGATCGATCCGTTGAAGAAGAGGAAAGGGCGAAGAGATAGAATGTCGAAGAGATTCGTCGGCTGGCCGTTTTAGGGTTACCGAAGAGCGAAGTGATGAGATGTCGTCATTCTCCGGTTCTCTCTGATCTGGGTTCTTGATCCATATGTTTCTTATATTTCGACAGATTGAAAAATATTAGCCCAATACCAGCCCAAGCAATGTCCGACGTGGAGAAAAGAGCATGCCCTATTGGACGATTTTCTGATCCGACTTGGAGGGTCTAAACGATGAGTATATTGGCCTTTTACTTATTGTATGATTTATCAGTAACAAAGTAGTAGCAAAAAAGTGTGACTCATATGTAACCACTTTTGCAATTTAGAGTCGCATAGTAGTTGCAAAAGTTAGCAACTATTTTGAGACTTCTGCATTTTTTTTTTTTGTTATTTTGGCTTTAGAAAGCAAACAAAATATTTGAATTTTATTTTAGATTTAAAATTTGTAACTAATTTTAAATGGAAAACATTTTATTGTTTTTTATTATTTTAAACATTCAGAATAAAATTAGTTCAAAATAATAACTACATAAACAACAGAACACCAAAGGGCAATCAATCTAAATTTCCAAAGGGAAGGAAACACTAAAAGATAATCCAATCTAAATCTATACAAGAACTTTCTCTAGTTGCGATGAAGAATCTATGCTGACACAGAAAACATACTCGTGGTATGTGGAATCGAGATACAGCGAAAACACAAGGCACAAACTAATTCCAAGAACTCGTATATCTTTTATTAGAAATCCTTTACACAATCTCTTACAGATTTGTTTGATCCGAATTACACAACTCGACACGGATCGATTTTTAACAAACCCATCTTGCTTGACTCAACACCTGTTGATCAAGTCTACCAATTCACTCAGCTATGAAACCCCAAAACCCTCTGTGTTTCTCTCTGAGAATTACAACATGAAAGCTCTAACCCTAATCTTAGGTAAAGCCACTATATGTATTAAATAATATTTTCCTATTATCTAATATAATATTTCCTATATTTTAGCATCACCAAATATTCCAATTCGTGATCTAATAACATTCCTTTAATGCTTATTTCGTCAACCAAGCATATGGAAATATGACACATCATCGCATCTTGACGTTTTCTTTTTATTCTCCGAAGCATGTGTCACACATTACTCTCCATGTGTAACACATGTACACGAACCAAAACTCCACCACAGCAGCAACCTATCAAGCTCCAAGTTCTTGAGCTTACATTCTCCCCCTTTTTCACTGAGTTTTACAACTCAAGCTCAATAACATCTAACATCTAACTCCCCCTGAATCAAGTACCATCTCCCCCTGCTTGAGTGGAAAACTCTGTGAAAAACTTCATTATACTTGTTGGACCATCAAAACCCTCAACTCCTTCTACGCCATCGAACTGGTTCTTCAAGTTCAGTATATTGATCAACCATTCGAGTGTATGACACATTGGTATGCTCGTGTGACACACCTTTCGTAAATTTGGGATACAGATCTTTCTTAGCTATCCATACATATCCATACCTTCTAGGTTCTACATAACAAAGGTTCATCCTCCAAGCTCGCTCAATCTGGTGTCTTCGAGAATAACAGAAATCAACCTTATGACCATGATTCCCACAAAACAAACAACCATTCCTCCTAGTTATTGCAGGCTTTGGAGAGTGTAGTTTTGTCTGAGCATTAGGTTCTTTTTCCACAGGTGTAGATGTATGTCTTTTCTCAGCTTTCGAGCTACTTTCGGGGTTAGATGGAGTACCTTTTACAAACTTGATAACATCGAGTGGAATAGCTTGATCTTTTGGAGCAGCACCCTTGTATCCTAAGCCCCAATTCACCTTTGGAGGTTGTCCAACTGATAATAT
>NC_027755.1:18998652-19004580 GCF_000695525.1 Brassica oleracea var. oleracea
TATATATTAAATAATATTTTCCTATTATCTAATATAATATTTCCTATATTTTAGCATCACCAAATATTCCAATTCGTGATCTAATAACATTCCTTTAATGCTTATTTCGTCAACCAAGCATATGGAAATATGACACATCATCGCATCTTGACGTTTTCTTTTTATTCTCCGAAGCATGTGTCACACATTACTCTCCATGTGTAACACATGTACACGAACCAAAACTCCACCACAGCAGCAACCTATCAAGCTCCAAGTTCTTGAGCTTACATGGTATTCCTTGAACTCCTATCTTGTTTCTTCCATTGCTTCGCGAGAAGCAGCTTCAAGAACAGCCCATGAACTTACCATCTTCTCTGAACAATACATAAAGATTTAAGAGATTTATGATGCATAACACTTGCAGTTAAACCTATTTACACACTAAATGAATCGCATCCTATACATATTACACACTAAAAGATTTATTATCATACACACTAAACATGTTATTCCATTCCATTCTGACTTGGCTATCGACTCTTCCATAAGCATTGGAGAGCAAATGACTTACGAAACCAGTTAAGTCATAAAATACAAAACTAGAAAAATCATAAAGTCCATAAGCATTGGAGAGCAACTATCTTGCATTGTAAACCTAAAAGATTCTTTAACAGTTTTTACCCAAATTTCAGACCCTTTTTCACCATCACTGCTACTGAACCCACGTCGGAGCAAACGAGAATAACGATTGACAGTAACCTTGAACCTAACTGTTGTCAACCTGGTTCTATTACCAGCAAACAAGAACCGGATCGATGGTAATAGATGGAGTGGATCAGGCAGCAAACAAAAACCGGATCGAGCAAGACAGAAGCCATAGAACAAGCTCAGGCAGCCAGACAATTATAACCCGGTAAGAGGTTGCCGACAGAGAAACAGTGACCTGAAACCAAAAGAGAGAGCAACTGAGATCTACTACTACATTTTTACCAAAACAAAAATTGAGATCTACACTAAAGAACCAATCGAAAGGGGGACTGCTCTAAAGAGGGAGAGGAGAGCCTCCCTTTCATGGAAACGATGAAGAAACTTCCCACCAGAGAGGGAAATCGGCGGCGAATAAGAAACGACGGAAGACCCAATGCTTAAGGGGAAAAGCCACTCAGAGGCTGAGAGGCGTATGAGGAACGAGAAAAAATGACTAAAAAATGAGCGGCATATTCAAAAAGTTTTGCTAAGAACTTCAGTCTCTCGGTAATCATGCTCTTAGAGCATATAGTCAACAAAATAGTGACATTTGGTAAATAAGAAAAAAGAAAGCAAAAAAATAATAATTAATTTGTAGTTCAATCGTGTTTTATAGTCTCAAATTAGTGGCTACAAGCCTACAATACCCTAAAACCTAAATATGATTTCTTTGGATGTTCATGTGTTTTAACTTATATGCTAAAGAGAACATATTGAATAACTTTAACTCAACTCCATATGATTATAGATTTATAGATGTAATATAAGCGGATAACATACACATTGCTCCAAAAAAATAAATAATATATACAGTCTGTTTTGAGTTTATTTGATCATTGCCAATGAATATATAGGAAAACAATGATTAAAAAATAAAACTGAAATAATTAACGAAACAATCATAATGATAGAATTTGCGACTACTTTGTAACTAGATTATCGTAAGCGGTTGCAAGTAAGTTACAAAACAATGTAGTTGCAAAACAGTGACAAACATTACAACTAATTTGTGACTCTTTGACGTTTGCAGTGACAAAACAGTGATAAACCTTTCCCCTAAACTCCAAATAAAAACTTATGATCATTTTACAATGTTGTATTTTTAAAATAACATCCTCATGTACTAAATAAGTAGTAAAATAGTATATGATATCACATAAAATAGTTATGATTATCATTTATTGGAAACGATTACATATGAAAGTAATACAAATGTGTTAACTTTGTTTTGTGATTTTGTGATGATATCCAAATACACTGAGTGAGTCTAATTCTTTTTAAATAAGATTAGTTTTTGGATTTGTTAAATTATTTTCTTACAGTTAAAAGCTAAAAAATTTTGGTGAACTTTTGTCCTGTAAAGAGTTTATTAGATAAATACAGTGGTCACAAATTAGTGGTATAATTTACCACCAGGTTGTTACTCATTCAGGTTTATGGTGTCAGAATAGTCGCGAACTAGAAAAAGACGTTCATTCTATTTGGACTAATCTTATAAATATTTGACTTGTACCATTTGGCTTGCACAATAATTATTATTTTTATAGTTGCAAAACAGTGGCAAACTAAAAAAATATTTCATGTGACTAGATAAATAGTCACAAATTCGTTGTTAGTTCAAATCTTTTTTGCAACTTTCTTATTTGGTCGCAAAAGAGTCTCAAATTGTTCTCAAATAAGTAACAAAACTGTAACTGCACATTTTGGTTATAAATTTGCAACTAACTTAGGACACAATTCGCTTAATGGCGCTGGAGTTGCAAATAAGTTAGAAATTGGTCCCAAATTTTTGTAACTACCATTGTAGTCTCAAAATGTAGTTTTAAAATCAATGTTTTCTTGTAGTGATATTTTTGCTAATGTTTATATATGATCCTTAATCTGGCCATGAACATCTTCTTACATGTAATAAAATGATAAATCCAGATGTCTTAATTTATCATTTTATTCATTCAAAAAATGATAAATTAAGACGTCTGGATTTGATAAGATTATAATTCTAATTTTGAATCGACTTTGCAATTAGGCACCAGTTTCATAAAGGGATGATCAAAAACACGTACGTACTACCAATAATGACATTATGAGCTGTCTCGATGCAGATGTATAAAATAATCTTTCGTTAGCCTGCCTATATAAGTATCAAACATGGTTTAATTTCATGTAATATTTTAAGAAATGCCAATCTGTCATTTTATATTAAAAGCAACTGCATATGATCTTTAAAGACTGCCAGAGATCTGGCATTGATAACTACAAAGTGCAATGTATATACGAAATGAAAACTAGTTAGGATCTGGCACAAGTCGGACTAGACCAAGGTAATCTGCATACATCACTGCACTTCCACTTACACCTATCGAACTCATGAAATTATGAAGTGGTTTGAAAGCTTCATTCATGAATTCCATACCTTGACTAGAAAGCTACCAATTAGGTTTGAGAGATCAAACATAAACGGCCCATGGACTGATGCCATAAGGCCCAATAAAACAAAATAATTATGAACAAACAGAAAAACACACTTAAAGAGCAAAGATCTGGTCACAACCATAAGACACGGATCGATGAATACAATAGTAAAGTTTGAAAACACGACGAAGAAGATGTCTGCTAAGATGCGTCACGGCCTCACGACAGCGATCCTTCTGTTTATCCTGCTTCCGTCCGGTGAGGCTATTTGGCTAGACGTGCCTACCACGGGAACAAAGTGCGTGTCTGAAGAAATACAGAGCAATATTGTCGTCTTGGCCGATTACATCATAATATCCGAGGATCATTCTCTCAAACCCACTATATCCGCCAAGGTAAATCGTCTTTGGTTCGGAATCATCATCATCATCTTCTCGCTTGTTCAGTGATATTAGAATATGTATTTTGTGTTACTTGATCCGTAAGTTACAACTGATCCATAAGGTTGTTTCCCTCTACACGTTTGAAATTAATCACCACAAGGAATTTAAAAGGCGTGTGTTAATGCTCGTCCAAGATTCCTCATTAGGACAATTGTGATCATGATGTTGCATGTCTTTTTTTTATAATAAATTTATTTAATTTGCGTTAAAAATTTTACCTTAACTTTCAACGCTTTTGTGGCAAAGGACTAATAAAGGTACTATCTCATTTTCACCCAGGAGTGGTCAGAACCGGTCCTGTACAAAGCCGAATGAAACATTGAATCCAAATTTTTTGAAGAAAAATTGTATACATATAGACTCCAAATTTTTTTTTGTTGAAACATATATTAAATTTTGTAAAGTCTCTAAAATTTCAGGGACGGTCATAGTAAACGAAAGATACTTATATGGTTTTGTCTGAACCAATTGGCATTTTCAGATCATAGTTTTTATAGGAAGAGTATCATTACGTGGTGTAATATACTCTTTTAATGTTGTAGGTGACGTCACCATACGGCAATAATTTGCACCATTCGGAAAACGTGACGCATGGAGAATTTGCATTTACGACAAAAGAATCAGGGAACTACATAGCCTGCTTTTGGGCAGATGCAAAGAGTCACGGCAACAAGGACGTTAGCATCAACGTTGAATGGAAAACTGGAATCGCTACTAAGGATTGGGCTTCTATTGCTAAGAGAGAGAAGCTCGAGGTCAGCTTTCATACATATTTTTTACACTATACTATGTACATGTAGTTGTTTCTTCAAAGACATATAAAATATGCTGCTTGTTTAACGTAGGGAGTGGAGCTGGAGATTAGGAAACTTGAAGGCGCAGTCGAAGCCATCCATGAGAATCTAATATACCTAAGAAACAAGTAAAAATGTTCAGCTGAATATTCACTTTTCTTGCCTTGTTTTCTGATTCTAATTATCAAGCTTTGTTTATCAAATATGGGCAATTTATAGAGAAGCAGACATGAGGACAGTGAGTGAGAAAACGAACTCGCGAGTAGCTTGGTGCAGTATGATGTCACTGGGTATTTGCATTGTTGTCTCTGGATTACAAGTAGCCTACTTGAAGCACTATTTTGAGAAGAAGAAACTTATCTAAGCAAACCTTTTTGACTCATCCACTTCCTTCTAAGAGAGTTTTCTCATTAAAGGAACCATATTCATTTCCTCTCCTTTCTTTCTTGTTTGCATTTTTTTTTTGCACTATGTTTGTTCAGCGCTATAAGGCTAAACATTATTATTTTCCTAACATTGATTTATTATATTTGATTACATATAAAATACTCCCTCTCTTTCTTATTACTTGATGTTTTATTTCAATGCACAAATATTAAAAAAAAAACTATTGTTTATCAAAAATGTCACTAAATTATAATATAAAACTAGTTTATTTAATTATAAATAAAAATAATAAAAATTTAATTGGTTACACAGTTTTTGATAAAGTTAAAGTTACATAGATTTGTGCAAACTTCATCTATTATAAAACAACAAAACTTTTTTAAAACAACAAGTATATTGAAAGGGAAGAAGTATTATATCAACCACAACAAAATCTATAATTTTATTTAGTTTATGAAGGTTCATGTGTTTACGGTTTTATTTGCACCAGTTCAAAACCGTTTTCTGAAAATCTAATTTCACGTGGTTTATGGTAAAAGATTATAGTTTCATTAATATAAAACTGTTTTCCTGAAATTGGAAATATCCTCGAATGGAAACATTTTTTTAATAAGTGTTATAAAAAGAACTGGAATTTTATTGTATCGCGGAAATTTAAATAAAGCAAAATTTTATACCCGTAGAGAGAAGATAACACTGATAACAAGAGAAAATGTGTTATTTGAAGGAGAAGGGATGGATGTCTTACAAACGATCGAAACGATCGTTTATATAAAAATGAAAAAGTAAAAGTACTGTTCATGCATAGTGACAGTGGGCTCCACATAATTTATATTTACGTAACATGTCAAATTCGGTGCCGAAACTTTTGACATGTTCATAACACTCCCCCTTGGAGACCAGTGTCACTATCGCTTCTTGCTTAACGTCTATGTTACCTCGTTAAAAACCTTTCTAGGAAAACCCAATGGGAAAAACCATAGTAAGGTAAAAAGAGTACAACTACGTAAGCTCCCCCTCGAATGAGCAGCCATAGATCCTTCTGATGACGCATTCCAATGTTACGAACATGTTTTCTGAATACCAAAGTCGAAAGTGATTTTTTGAAGAGGTCAGCTGCATTGTCGCATGATTGGACATATCTTACTTCAATCTCTTTCTTC
>NC_027755.1:19004718-19005293 GCF_000695525.1 Brassica oleracea var. oleracea
GATCTTAGCCATACACATTCTCTACTTGCTTCATGGAGTGCAATGATCTCAGCATGATTTGAAGAAGTAGCCACGAGCGTTTGTTTCAGAGAACGCCAAGATATAGCAGTGCCTCCAACCGTGAAAACGTATCCTGTTTGCGATCGGGCTTTGTGTGGATCTGAAAGATATCCTGCATCTGCAAAACCAACCATTTGACCTTTTGAACTTTTAGGATAATACAACCCTAAATCAATGGTCCCTTGGAGGTAACGAAAAACATGTTTAATCCCATTCCAATGTCTTCGAGTTGGAGATGAGCTGAATCTTGCCAAAAGATTCACAGCAAATAATATATCAGGCCGTGTACAATTTGCAAGGTACATCAGCGCTCCAATTGCACTTAGATATGGTACTTCCGGACCAAGTACCTATTCTTTCTCCTCAGGTGGTCGAAATGGATCAATTTCAATATTAAGTGACCTAACGACCATCGGGGTACTAAGAGGAGTTGATTTATCCATGTTAACCCGTTTCAACACTCTTTTTGTGTATGTGGATTGATGCACAAATATACCATTTTGTGAATGTTTTAT
>NC_027755.1:19005750-19006089 GCF_000695525.1 Brassica oleracea var. oleracea
CTCATTTCGCTTTCGAACGAAAACCCATTTGTACCCAACTGGTCTCACATCTGCAGGCGTGAGTACAATATATCCAAATACGTCTCGTTTATTGAGCAAACCAAGTTCGGCTTGTATTGCATCTTTCCATTGTTCCCAATCATGTCTCTTTTGACATTCATAGACAGATTTTGGTTCTGGATCATCAATTTCTTCATTTATTTCACTTGACACAATATATGAGAAAGCATCGTCAAGGTCATTTTGTTTATTTCTATTCCATATCCTTTTATTATGGATGTAATTAATAGAAATCTCATGATTATCTTTCGATTCATGATGCTCTGATTCATGATGCTC
>NC_027755.1:19006105-19006445 GCF_000695525.1 Brassica oleracea var. oleracea
TTTCTGCTATTTTGGATGTGGCATTTATCTTAACATCTTTTTGTTTTCTAGGATTTTTATTCTTTGAACCAGCAGGTCTGCCACGCTGCAGGCGTGTTTTAGACTCTCGTGTGTCGTTCGCTTTTCCTTGCTCATTTGATATTTTAATACAAGCAGGAGCATTCACGGCTGGTATATGAGATTTAGTTACCGTCTTGGTATCCGCAAATGCATCAGGTAGCTGATTAGCTATACTCTGTAAATGCATGATTCGTCGAACTTCTAGTTCAGACTCTTTAGTAGGAGGGTTGAGATATAGTAATGAAGGTACACTCCATTTGATGTCATTTTCTACATTTTT
>NC_027755.1:19006622-19006897 GCF_000695525.1 Brassica oleracea var. oleracea
GAACTTTCTATGATTTTACGCATCATTGTAGTGCCTGGATGGCCAAGGCGATCATGCCATAATGTGAACTCTTCTGGGTTCCGTTTTACTACAAGATTTGATTTGCTTTTATCGATATAAGTATGGTGTAGCCCCGAAGGAAGTTCTGGAAACTTTTCCAATATGTGTTTTCTGCCACATTTCTCAGAGGTTACATACATGTATTTCTTTCCATCCTCAGTTGCAGACTGAGTATCATATCCGTGAAGATATATGTCTTTAAAACTCAACAAATT
>NC_027755.1:19007602-19014610 GCF_000695525.1 Brassica oleracea var. oleracea
AAAGTGATATATGTTTTATTCATCATTTCTGCCTCAGAGACAGGATTACCACAATACTTCAGGAGTGCAACTATCCTCAGGACAGCGGAATTGTAATCCTCAACCTTTTGAAAATCTTGGAACCTCAGATTTTTCCACTCTTCTAGAGCGTGAGGAAGGTTGATTTGTCTCTGGTTATCGAACCTTTCTTTTAAAGTTTGCCACAGTTCAGCTGGGTCCTCGACGTTTGCATAGTCGTGCGTTAGATTTTCATCTAAATGCTTCTTCAGGAAGATTATCGCTTCGGCTATATGCTCGGGTGGTGATTTGTTACCGATTACAATTGTTTCGGTTATCTTTTTCATCACCAGATATGGTTTCACGTTTGTGACCCACCCGACGTAATTTTCGCCAGTTATTTTCAGGGCCGGGAACTGGAGTTTCTCGATGTTTGCCATTTGTATTTCTAAAAACACAAAATAAAATATTTTATTATAATTTCATAATTTTAAAACGAACCATTTATATTGATAATACACGCAATTACAAGGAGAATCAACACATAGAAAATTAAACCGACATTAAGCGCAAATTCTCCAGGAGCTAATTCTCCAATAAAAAGACCATACATAGAAGCAAAAATAAAAATTGCAAATAAGACCAAAAATATGCGAATCATCTTTCTTGCAATAAAAATCGGAATGGAGCGATTTGAAAATATTTGAGAGAAGATGAAATGTTTTGGATGAAGTAAATGATTGAAGTATGAGTGTATTTACAGATGAAAAATATTGTTCATAGCCGTTTGGAAAGGGGAAATTTTTTTTGAAAATTTTTCTTTGTGACCGTTGGGGTTAAATCGAGTGCAGCGAAAATCAGTCTGAAAATATCGTATTAAACAGTCAATCAAATCTATAAAATTTCATAAAAATTAATAAAAGTAAAAATTATGGCAACAAATCATGCGACGGCTCAGCCGGTCAATGCAGGGTAATAAATAAATTATATGGCGGCTCGGCCGACCAATTAGCAATAAACAGATATAAGGCGGTTCGGCCGACCAATAAATAAATTAAATTATTAATAAATAATATAGGCGGTATTCCGGCCATTATAACATGATATAAATAATAGTAGAGGCGGTATACCGACCATTATAGCAGAGTATAAATGATACAAATAAATTTTACCAAATTGAAGAACGATCGTTCTGATAACGTGTTATAAAAAGAACTGGAATTTTATTGTATCGCGAGAATTTAAATAAAGCAAAATTTTATACCCGTATGGAGAAGATAACACTGATAACAAAAGAGAATGTGTTATTTGAAGGAGAAGAGATGGATGTCTTACAAACGTTTATGTAGAAATGAAAAAGTGTAACATGTCAAATTCTGTGCCGAAACTTTTGACATGTTCATAACAATAAGAACCATCAGTCAAAACTCAAAAGTGGACCAAATGGGCTTCCACACACGTTTTATCTTTGTTGTTAATTCATAAGATAAAATGAGTGATGATTACAGTAAAGCACATAATATATGAAGAGATTATAAACAAGTAAGCCCAAAGGCCCATTAAATAAACCCTAAGCTCAGAAGACGTGTGTTATAACGCGTGTCTCTCATTTCTACTGGTTCGGCGGCTCTCTAGGGTTATCATTTGTAAGCAGGAAAAGATGCCGGCAGGACATGGAGTTCGTGCTAGGACAAGAGATCTGTTCGCTAGGGGGTTCAGGAAGAAGGGTACAATTCCATTGTCGACCTACCTCAGGACCTTCAAGGTCGGCGATTACGTCGATGTCAAGGTGAATGGTGCGATCCACAAGGGTATGCCTCACAAGTTCTACCACGGTCGTACCGGTCGTGTCTGGAACGTTACGAAACGTGCCGTCGGTGTGGAAGTCAACAAACAGGTCTGGACGAAGAACTCACATCTACTTTTATTTAAGTATTGGAAGTTATTGAGCTGTTTAGATCGCCAAATCAATTGATCTTATGATGAAATGTTAAATTGAGATTGGTTCAGGTTTTGATTTTTATCTCAAAAGATTTGATTTTTTATTGCGGGAACTAGTTGTCGCTTGGTTTCAGATTCGAAAAGTGATCGCTTTGGTTTTCTTTAATTGAATTCTTCAGTTCCTGATCTTTTTAGAACTGCTTGTATGTTTGGATTTATGACTTTATGAATGCTTGTTTCAAATCAGTTCATGTACTAGTGACTGAAATATATGGTTTGGGTGGTGTGTTTCAGATTGGCAACAGGATCATTAAGAAGAGGCTTCATGTGCGTGTGGAGCACGTGCAACAGTCTAGGTGCGCAGAGGAGTTCAAGCTGAGGATTAAGAAGAATGATGAGCTCAAGGCCGCAGCTAAAGCCAAAGGTGAGACGATAAGCACCAAGAGGCAGCCTAAAGGACCCAAACCTGGATTCATGGTTGAAGGTATGACCTTGGAGACTGTCACCCCAATCCCTTACGATGTCGTCAACGACCTCAAGGGAGGCTATTAGTTTTCTACTTCTACTTTCTTCCCCCAGTGTTTTGTGTTTTGGAGCTTTCCTTCGTATGTTTTGTATCAACTTGAGACTTTCTTCGACCAAGAATATGGTTTTATATAACAGAAGTTTTGATACATTGTGTTTTACAACTTTCAAATGTGCCTTGTTCAACAAATTTTCCCATTCCAGCTCACTTTTTATATACTTTGAGCATTTGAAATTTCCCAATGCTCCACGTGGCGGTCAATAACACACCCTAGTTAACTTGTTTTGAACACACTGATGAACTCAAAAGAGTCCAACAGTGTACAATATAATGAATGAACGGTATGTTCTGTTTCTCTTGTAACAAAGTCTCTCCTCCGTGAATAGTGGACTAATCTCTCTGTCATTCTTCTATTTGCTCTGGAAGACAAACAAATAGAAACAGCTGCTTCTGTAGTTTTTTTCCGTTATTCTGAATGTCTTAAAATAGAAAAAGAGAAATAAACCTCCTTTCATCCCTAAATTTTCTTATACCCAATCTCTCTCCTCTCTCTCTTATCATCTCTATTGATCAAAGTGTTTCCTTTGATTCTTTAATTCCAAATCATTTTCTTCAAAAGCACATTTTGATCCAAAAAGCTCCAACCTTTGTGTTCCCTGTGGAGCTTTGTTGTTGTTATGGGGTGCAGTTGCTCTAAAGGAGCACGAGCAAATGATACCATCATCGACGAGAACATCAGCAATGTCAAGGAGAGAAGAAGCACGCCTTATAGTAAACCCTCCAAGAAGAGGAAAAACTCTGCTTCTTCCAGAATAGCCAATGTAGGATCCTCCTCCGACGGTTTTATCAATGACAACGATACCACATTGGCGGTTTTGATACCAAGTGATGCCACAAACTCAACTCCCATGTCATCTGGTGAGGTCTCAAAGGTGAACCTCGAGAGAAAATCTTCCAGGTCTGTGTTCCAGAGACGGCCCAACATTGAGACCAATAAACTAGGAGCACCGCAGCAACCTAAGATGACTAGAATAACCAGCGTTAGTAATGGAGAAAGAGGAGCTCAGGTTGTGGCTGGTTGGCCTTCTTGGTTAGCTTCCGTTGCTGGTGAAGCTATCAATGGATGGATCCCACGCAAGGCTGATTCCTTCGAAAAGTTAGAAAAGGTGAGGCCTTAGGGGTTGTTTTACGATTCATCTTTAGACGAGGGGTTTTATTAAAAAGTTATGTTGAGATCTTTTTGATTGAAATTTTGTTGGTTACTGTTTAGATTGGACAAGGGACGTATAGCAGTGTGTACAAAGCCAGGGACCTAGAGACGAGCCAGATAGTTGCACTGAAGAAAGTGCGGTTTGCGAATATGGATCCAGACAGTGTTAGGTTCATGGCAAGAGAAATAATCATCCTACGAAGGCTTGACCATCCTAATGTTATGAAGCTTGAGGGTTTGATCACTTCTAGGGTATCAGGAAGTATGTATCTTATATTTGAATACATGGAACATGATCTCGCAGGCCTTGCTTCAACCCCTGGTGTTAAGTTCTCTGAGGCACAGGTACTACTTGTAATATATACTAATGAGGGTTATTATTATGCAATGTTAAAAAAATTGGTAGGCGGTAATTAGTGTATGGTAAATGACCAGGGAATAGGCTGATTATTCGGAACCGAAGCACTAACAAATTATTATATATATGACATTTATATAAAATAAATTAGTTTTTGGATTTAACTTTTGATAAATTATCAAAATAAAATATACAAAACAAAAAAATAGAAAAATTTGGGATTTGTAACATTATTTAAATCGGTTTAGAATAATTTAAACCAATTTAGTAGTATAAATCAAATTTTAATAAAATCCTTTCGGTTAAGACTGAGTTGCCGCCTATGCCGATTTTTAGAACCATGCTGTTTTGTGGTTGGTTCTCATGCAACATCTTGTGTCTGGCGCAGATTAAATGCTATATGAAACAGTTGCTTCATGGTCTAGAACACTGTCATAGCCGAGGCGTTTTGCACCGTGACATCAAGGGCTCTAATCTGCTGCTTGACCATAACAACAATCTCAAAATTGGAGACTTCGGTCTTGCTAACTTCTACGGTGACCACCAGAAGCAGCCTCTCACGAGCCGTGTTGTTACTCTGTGGTACCGTCCACCTGAGCTTTTATTCGGGTCGACGGACTATGGCGTTGCTGTGGATATGTGGAGCACAGGTTGCATTCTAGCCGAACTCTTTAATGGGAAGGCTATCATGCCTGGAAGAACCGAGGTAGAACAGCTACACAAGATCTTCAAACTCTGTGGATCACCTTCTGAAGAGTATTGGAAAGGATCGAAACTCCCACATGCTACCGTTTTTAAACCTCAGCAGCCTTACAAAAGGTGTGTAGCTGAGACATTTAAGAGTCTTCCATCTTCGGCTTTGGCCTTAGTGGAAGTTCTTCTAGCTGTTGAACCAGATGCCCGTGGAACCACAGCTCATGCACTTGAAAGCGAGGTGAAACACTTCTTCTCTGACTGCTAGTAGTAGTTGTCTATATATATCCTTTTTGTCTCACACTTTTGTTCTTTTTCCGTTTTTTTAAAAAATTTAGTTCTTTACAACAAAACCTTTTGCAAGTGACCCATCAAGTTTACCAAAATACCAACCGAGAAAGGAACTTGATGTGAAGCTTCAAAAAGAGGAAGCAAGACGGTAAGATCCAGATTCTACTTGTATCATAGTGTTGACCTAAACATGGCTCTTCTATAATAATGAACACTGATGCATCCCAATTTCATCTTTATCCACCAGAAAGAAAGGCACAATCAGTAAAGAGAATGAGTTGAAACAAGTAGCTAAAAAATCTAAAGCTGTGCCAGCTCCAGATGCCAACGCCGAGTTACTAGCATCAATACAAGTACGTATGGTTCTAGCATAATAGACATAATGTATTTTTTCTTTCAAATTTTATTATAAATTATTTTTCAAACAAAACAAACATTCAAAAGTTTAAAACCCAACTTTTTTCACATTTTTCTTTAAAAATGTGTGTATTCATGTAATGTTAACATTTGATTTCTTTTCTTGTTATTGAAAGAAACGTCAAGGGGAGAATAACCAGGCAAGCCTGAGTGAGAAGTTAAATCCTAATGAAGATGGAGCTCTGAAGAGTGTTGTGATGAGGGGTTCGAGTCGTTCTCCTCCTCCTAGAAAAGAACTGAGGATGCAACGGTCTTTTGTTCAACGTGGATCAGCCCAGTTGACAAAATTCTCAAACTCTGTTGCTGCTAGAGATGCATCACATTTCGCTATAGCAAATCCACGGTGGTTTGAAGATAGGTACAATGATAAAAAGGGAAAGCAAAAGGATGGTGATGATTCTACAAAAGACAAAGAATCCACGGGTAAGAAGAACAGCTTGACCATTAACTGTTTTTGTTTTGTAGTGAAACTCTTTGTGTGCTAATCACATTTTTTATTTGCCATGTGTTAGGGTGACGGTGAAAGAAACAGAGAGAATGAACATCTCAGGGCCATTAGTTTCTGCAAGAGAATGTTGAAAGAAGATGAAAGACAGATTTTGAGTGGATAAGAAGACTACTAGGGACAGACTCAAGCGTCTCTTGCTGCAAATGGCAGGTGAGAGATACAGACAAGAATCTTTTGGGATTTAATCAGAAGAAGGAAAAAGAAAGTTTGAGGTTGTACAACGTAGAGTCAGTTTATCTTTTGTTGAGGTCTTGTTGTGTAAAGTTGAAAGCTAAAATTGTATAATTTATTCGATTCTTCATTATTTATAATTTTTTTTAACTACTTAACAGTAAGTGAGTCTGTATAATGAAATGTTGGTGGCGGCCAACCACCATTAAACTTGAATAGAAAGGCTTCTTCTCTCTTTGCTTCTTGCAGAACCTGAAGTTAGCTGTTCTGTCTTTCTCACGAACCCTTATAGTTTCCCCTTCCCTTCATGTCTAAGCATTAACCTAACATCCTCTTTCATCTCATTAGCACATATATATCTAATAAATATATACGATTCAAGTTGTAACTTCTCAAGAACCCAACAAATGAGGACTAGAACAAGCCAAACCCAAGAGCTCAAGCTTCTCCTCGTTTGTCTTTTCGCAGCCTTGGTTCTCATCTTCATCGTGAGATCAACTCTTACAACTTCCCAGCAACACCAGACTCCAGAAGAGACTACTAGATCAAAGGGTTGCGCTGGTGCCTGCAACAAGCTACCACGTTCCCTGGCGCAAGCCCTGATCCATTACTCTACTTCAGTGATCACACCGCAACAAACTCTCAAGGAAATAGTTGTCAGCAGTAGAGTACTCGAGAAGAAGTCACCCTGCAACTTCTTGGTGTTTGGTCTAGGCCATGACAGCCTCATGTGGAGCTCTCTCAACTACGGCGGCCGGACGGTATTCCTCGAAGAAGACGAGGCCTGGATAAAACAGATCAAGAGACGGTTCCCCATGCTGGAGTCATACCATGTATCATATGATAGTAATGTTGGAACTCGTTTTTTGACAAAGTGGTGTGGACCATTTTCCGAT
>NC_027755.1:19014710-19045163 GCF_000695525.1 Brassica oleracea var. oleracea
AATTCATTGGCTTTGAATTGATTTGGTCAAAAAAAGCAATAATTACTAGTCAACCAAGCAGATAATCTCATAGAAGTTGGGAAAGGACCTGAATGCACAGCCATTGGAGATCCAAGGTACTCAATGTGTCAGCTAGCACTCAAAGGTCTGCCTGCAGAGATCTATGAGACAAGTTGGGATCTAATCATGGTCGATGCGCCTACTGGCTACTACGACGAGGCTCCTGGGAGGATGACAGCTATTTACACGGCGGGGATGATGGCAAGGAATAGAGAACGGGCAGGAGAAACCGATGTGTTTGTGCATGATGTGAATAGAGAAGTGGAAGACAAGTTCTCAAAGGCTTTCTTGTGTGAAGGGTACATAAAGAAACAAGAAGGAAGACTAAGGCATTTCGTTATCCCTAGCTATAGAGATGGATCAGAATCAAATAGACCCTTTTGTCCATAGTTGAAAAAATGTTACCTAACACTACTCAGAATCTGAACTCTTTTTTCTTGCTTACTGTTTCAAGAAACTAGACAAAGCTCAAACAGTATAAGAAATTAGAGAGAGCTGATCAGGAGACTGTGTTATTGATAAGAAAGAACAGAACGATCTTAATATATACAAGAAAGAGAAAAAATGCCAAAACACAACAAAGTCTAAACGTTAATAGTATAAAATCTGACTGGTAAAAATAAACAAAAAAACCTGCAAACTCCCATGCTTGTTCAATTAGGAAAGACATATAATGAAGATTTGTCATATATAACTTAGCTTTTACCGGTTAACAAAGATAGCGGTTGGACTGCCCGGAGATGGAGGATTCTGTGTCAGGACTGAAGCTCGTGGACCAGCTTTAGTAACATCATCAGGGACACTTGCAGAAAAGATTTCAACCTCTTCAAGACCAAGTTGCCGTTTGATCAAGTCAATGTTACTCTGAAGAACTTCCATCTCTCCAAAAGGTAGCTGCAAATTCAGAGCCTGGCCGCCAAGAGCTATTGCTGCATCTTTCTTGAATTTGAGAAAAGGCATGCAAAGCTTCTGAAACTGCACGAAGGTTTTTTGCTTGCTTCATTCTGCAATATCTCCTTTAGTTCAGCAAGTATCTCTGCATCAGGGGCAAGAAAACAACTGGTTTGTTCGTGGAAATTGCTTTGCAGAATCTGGAGGCAGTGAGCTTTCTACCCATCAAATTGCTCATTCACATATACAAGGCCTTTCAGATTCGAGTTTGCCCCTGCTGTTAAGAGCTGTTTTTGTAGAATCTTTCTCATTGAAACGATAGAATCTTGCAGGTATTTGTTAGCACCCTTGAGAACCAAATCTGGCTCATTTGATGTTGTTGGCCAGCCTGCTTTTACCACACAGCCTTCCTTCTTCAGAAGTTTCCTCCAAACATATTCCGCAAAGTGAGGACATATCGGTTCAATGAGGTGTGTCTGCACATCCATAAAGGTCAGTATCAAGTCATGGTTCATGCCGCAAGAGAGCCTATACTCATCTCGAGCAGCTTGTAAGTCGTAAAACCCATTCTTAAGCGCCTCCCTAAACAAACAATCTTTGTAGGCCTTTTCAGTCAATTTGATAGCAATGTTCATGTCGTTTTCAAACACTTTATCAGCGTATGTAGATGGAGGGCCCGTTCTCAAAGAGGACTCAGCAGCCAGAACCTCTTCCATCCACGTGAGCTCTTTAGTCAGGCGCAAAATCGCAGCATTTGCGGTTTCAAAAACAAAATTTGCATCGCCAAGGCCATCACCAGCATCAGCAAAAGAAAACCTCGTAGCAGTGGCAGAGAATTCTTCAATAGCCTGTCGCAGTGTCCTGAAATTGCCAGTTGACTTTGACATTTTCTCAGAATTCAGCATAATGTGACCGTTACATCTGATACCACGAGGCCAGTTACGTTCCGCCATTAGTGCAGCGTGGTTGTAGATGAAAAACGTCATTCTGATTCGTGGTACGTTATGTACCACTGATCTGTAAGAGCTACAACACATTCATCACCCGATCTTGACATCACGGGCTTCTCGGGTTCTCTATATAGAATCGCCTCGCCAGACTCTACGAGCTTTGTCTTGATAATGGGCTTGATTTCTTGAACTTTTCTACCAGCAAACTCTCCAATAAGCATGGTTCCTTCGGTGAATCCTTTCAGGTACGTCAACCTCTTAGCCTCTGCAAGATACTCCTTGTCTTTTTGACCTTTAATTTTCAAATCCAAGCAGACCTTTTATCCCCAAACCCCGGGATGTTGATAACCGGTACAATATCAGAGGGCACCCACTCATCCTTCACACCATACTTGGCTCGAACGTCAGGCTTTGAGATCAAGTCCTGGAGAGCCATGTAATCATCAGGGGCATCACTAGGCACGCTGGTGACAATGCCAGTACCTTTGTTTGCCAGAACGGTTAACATAGGCAAAGCATAGATAATCTTCTTCGCGGCCATAGGAGACCTCAAAGGGAGTCCAATCAGATCACACCCCGTCAACTCAACCAAACATGAAGGCTTCTTCTGAGGGGTCTTGGAGAAGTTCTGGTAGGCAAGGTTGAGCGCAGCTCTCTCAGTAACAATAAAGACATCAGTTTCACTGATCTCGTAAGCTCCATATCTCCCATCAGGCAACACCCACGCGTTTGTTTGTCCGTACATGGTCTCAGGCCTCAGAGTAGCTGCTGCCAGAAACACTCTCTTTCCTTCCGAAGGACCTAGCTTCAACGGCAACGGCTTCACTGCTACTTCCATCTTAATGAGAGTATACTCCTGAGGCTGAACACCTTCTCCACTAGCACGGTCACGATCAGCACAAGGCTGACCATCAAAAGGGGAGAAGATCGTGTACCTAAGGTCCTTAACAATCTTCCCCATAGATTTCAACTTCCTCATCTGCCACCTCACAAAAGCATCAAAAAACGGATTAACATCAGTGGTCACGAACGATCGTCTCCAGTCACAACCCAATCCATAAGCTCTGAGATCTTCAACAGCCACTGGGGGAAGTAGCGCAACCACTCATACGGATCTTGGAACTTCGCTATCTCACCATCACTAAGACCAAAACTGCCGCATAATCTCCCACTGATAAACCTCTCCACCAGAATTCGCAGCCGCCTTCGACATCTTCCCCCTGAACCGATCAGGTAAAGCCAATGCATCATCACTCTCCTCCTCAACTTCTAGAGCTCATTTGGTCTCGGTGAACACATGAGGGTTTCCAAACTGCTGGATCTCGCGAGAGAGCTTATCAGCAGAAGCTTTGTTCGTCATACCGGTACAGTGGAAGCCAAACGGAAGGAGCACGTTGGCGCCTCTCAATCTATGGTAAGCAGAAGCAAAATCAGCCTTGGAGAGTGAGAAGGCGTGTCCAATGCGTAGATAACCATTCATATAAGGGAAAGGGAAAGTTGCGAAGAACTTCTCTCCTGGTTTTGGAGGATACTTACGAGACTCGGATAAGAACACGCCTTCGTCTTCCCACCACTTTCGTGCCTCTACCTCAATCTCAAGAAGACGATGGAGCATACTCAACACACACACTGAACTGCCTCGGTTATCCGCAAAGCAAAGGTGAGTAAGCTTTGTTTTTCCACATTTGGGATGATAGTTAAGATTCTCTGAAACAGTTTTGGAGTTTTGAATCCTTTAAGAAATACTAGTATTCATGATAGTCCACCCAAATTCTTCAAAAGCATGCGTTCCCTTGGTCTATGACTCAGCAGACATCTTCACGATTTGTGTTCTAAGAAATTCAAAACCAATCTTCTCCCATGGTTTTCTAATGTAGTCTTCAAAATTTAACACCTCTTGCAAGCTTGAAGTTGCGATTATCTTTGCAGTGTAGCGACCCAGAATTATCCTCTCAACTAATATGAGTGAAGCGAAGGATAACTTCTCACACTCTGTCCTTTCTATCTTCTTATCTTGAAGGAGTGCAATTAGATCCTTCAATATTTTCCCTGATTTCATCCAACTATATTTGGTTTCAACTCGCGGTAGATCCAGAAGCGCGGCATTTTCTTCGGCGGCGAAAGGGAGGCTTGTTGTAAGGAAGAACTCTCTCGCGCTGAATCTCATAAGTTGCGATGCAAATGTGAACCACATCATATTTCTTTTGAGCTCCACCCTCTTCTCCATCATAATTGAAACAGCTTCCCGGAAAAATTTATACCTTCTCTCATTCCTAAGTTCACTATTGGATTCAGTGGCGAATCTTCTAGCCTTTTAAATTCACTCTTTGTTAGTTCGCCTGCCACAATCTGAACGTAGGGTAAATTTGAATAATGACATACAACCTTTGATGCATCACCCGATATATCAACTAATTTTGGTAATTTAATTGACTTACCGGATGATTCCTAGCACCCATCTGAAACAATAAAATCTTATAAAGCTTAACCAAAATCTCATCCAAAGCAATTCTCATATGTTTTATAATGTTGAAAATCAAAGGGAATCAAAACATTCTCAGCATCACTTAAAACCATATGAGAATCATAAAAACATCACACGAGATATCAAATTGTGACACATTCAAACAAAACGAATCAAAACCATTCACAATTTGAGTAAATCTTAACCATACGCATAACAAATATGAGTCATGTTGAATTTAGCCATTGAAGATGATGACCTTAATTTTCAACACAAAATAGCTTAGACCGTATACTCACACAGTCATAATATCCTTGATACGACTCCAGCTCAGTCTAAAATAACGGAAATTTCAAACACCCTAAAATTCAAGTTTTCGTCATGAATTCCACTTGCAATTTCAAACACCCTAAAATCCAAGTTTATAACCAAGAGAAACACGAGTCTTCCAGGAGGAAACGACAGAAGCGGAGATTGAAGGTTCGATATCAAACGACACTACCTAAAAAGGAAAAAACAGACCTTCTTCTTCTGCTTTCCACCTCCGGATTTCGCCGGCTTGGATGACGGCGGCGGAACCTTATCCTTCTTTGGCGCCTACAATCAGAAATCAACCAAAATAATTAGCAATTCGAGAAGACAAGTATAGAGAAGAGAATCAGAGAGAGAAAGATACAGACCATGTTGAGTTCGACGGAGACGAAGGAGAGAAACGACGAGTAAAGTGGCTATTGAAAACGGATGTTGGAGAACTATAAGATCAATTGAATAACTTTTTTTCTCACAAATGAAAGTAATTTCACCTTTGGCTAAGGATTTATTCTGTGAATACAATCATCCGTCTTTTCATATACCATGAGAGAACTCAGAGATATTCAAATTAAGGTTTTTTTTTTCACTTTGATGATTTTATAAACAAAGGGTAAAGCCTAAAAGTACAAAAAAAGATAACAAAACCAGACAAAGCCCATAACCGAGGCCCAACAAAACTCATAAACCAAAACCAAAATAGAGTCTATCGAAGACGATAATGACTCGATACCACGTGTTCCTTTAACGATATGGGTTTTGTCTGGTTTTGTTATATTTTCTTGTACTTTTGGGCTTTACCCTTTGTTTATAAAATCATCAAAGTGAAAAAAAAAACCTTAATTTGAGATATCTCTGAGTTCCCTCCTGGTATATAAAAAGACTGATGGTTGTATTCACATAATAAATCCTTAGCAAAAGGTGAAATTACTTTCATTTGTGAGAAAAAAAAGTTATTCAATTGATCTTCTAGTTCTCCAACATCCGTTTTCAATAGTCACTTTACTCGTCGTTTCTCTCCTTCGTCTCCGTCGAACTCAACATGGTCTGTATCTTTCTCTCTCTGTTTCTCTTCTCTATACTTGTCTTCTCGAATTGCTAATTATTTTGGTTGATTTCTGAGTGTAGGCGCCGAAGAAGGATAAGGTTCCGCCGCCGTCATCCAAGACAGCGAAATCCGGAGGTGGAAAGCAGAAGAAGGTCTGTTTTTCGTTTTTAGGTAGTGTCGTTTGATATCGAACCTTCAATCTCTGCTTTTGTCTTTTCTTCCTGGAATACTCGTGTTTCTCTTGGTTATAAACGTGAATTTTAGGGTGTTTGAAATTGCAAGTGGAATTCATGACGAAAACTTGAATTTTAGGGTGTTTGAAATTTCCGTCATTTTAGACTGAGCTGGAGTCGTATCAAGGATATTATGACTGTGTGAGTATACGGTCTAAGTTATTTTGTGTTGGAAATTAAGGTCATCATCTTCAATGGTTAAGTTCAACATGACTCATGCTTTGTTATGTGTATGGTTAAGCTTTACTCAAATTGTGAATGGTTTTGATTCGTTTTGTTTGAATGTGGGTTCACAATTTGATATCTCGTGTGATGTTTTTATGATTCTCAATAAGTGATGCTGAGAATGTTTTGATTCCCTTTGATTTTCAACATTATAAAACATATGAGAATTGCTTTGGATGAGATTTTGGTTAAGCTTTATAAGATTTTATTGTTTCAGATGGGTGCTAGGAATCATCCGGCTGGGTCAATTAAATTACCAAAATTAGTTGATATATCGGGTGATGCATCAAAGGTTGTATGTCATTATTCAAATTTTACCCTACGTTCAGATTGTGGCAAGCGAACTAACAAAGAGTGAATTTAAAAGGCTAGAAGATTCGCCACTGAATCCAATAGTGAAGTTAGGAATGAGAGAAGGTATAAATTTTTCCGGGAAGCTGTTTCAATTTCTGATGGAGAAGAGGGTGGAGCGCAAAGGAAATATGATGTGGTTCACATTTGCATCGCAACTTATGAGATTCAGCGAGAGAGAGTTCTTCCTTACAACAAGCCTCCCTTTCGCCGAAGAAAATGCCGCGCCTCTGGATCTACCGCGAGTTGAAACCAAATATAGTTGGATGAAATCAGGGAAAACATTGAAGGATCTAATTACACTCCTTCAAGATAAGAAGATAGAAAGGGCAGAGTGTGAGAAGTTATCCTTAGCTTCACTCATATTAGTTGAAGGGATAATTCTGAGTCGCTACACTGCAAAGATAATCGCAACTTCAAGCTTGCAAGAGGCGTTGAATTTTGAAGACTACATTAGGAAACCATGAGGGAAGATTGGTTTTGAATTTCTTAGAACACAAATCTTGAAGATGTATGTTGAGTCATGGACCAAGGAAACGCATGCTTTTGAAGGATTTGGGTGGGCTATCATGAATACTAGTATTTTTTTTAAAGGATTCAAAACTCCAAAGCTGTTTCAGAGAATCTTAACTATCATCCCAAATGTGGAAATGCAAAGCATACTCACCTTTGCTTTGCGGATAACAGAGGCAGTTCAGTGTGTGTGTGTGTGTGTGTTGAGTATGCTCCATCGTTTTCAGTCTCTTTCTAGCTATCAGCCGCCAAAAATCCAGCTTCTTCTCTTCGGGTCTCTCTCTCATCTATGGAAATTGATTCAATATGCGTTTTTACTGGTTTATCTCATGGTCTGCTCCCTATGAGATATCTATGGGGGTCCCTCTCTGCACAAAAAAAAAAACTCTCAATAGTCGATTGTGATCTAAAATCGAAGATTACCTCATTGTCTACTCGAAGTAGATAAACCACTGTGTCGATTTTGTCATCCGTTACTTCAGCAAATAAAATCGAAAAACTCTCAATAGAGCTTGTTTACTCAAGCTAGTTTGGCTTCTTTTCTCACAAGCAGGCTCCATTTGGGTGTGGGCTTGGTTCCGGGAAGAGGTTCTCCATGGTGACTTTTAAAGTAATTTCTGGATTTCTATTAAAGAAACGTCACTACTCCTACGTTGGCAAACAAAATCCTCCGATCTAAAGATCAATTTTTCACCTGGATAAAGCTTGGCAAGCCCCTATCTAATGTACTTTATTTGGATGGAACGGAACTCAAGAACTCACGGATAGAATCCTTCAGCTCTGTCGATTCCCTTTACTTGCGTCTTGGTTCGAGCTAAAAATCGAAACTCGATGATGACACAATCAACGCAGTGGTTTATCAACTTCGGCAACCATAGATAGAGGCTTCTTCCGTCTCCTCATCTCATTACTCACCCAACTCTCTTGTCCGTCACTGAAGAAATCATCTACCAACTGCCTACATTCTTTTAGTATTGGGCCTTCAACATGGGCAACTTTGGTATCTGAAATTGGGCTTATTTTGGGATAGTTCAAAATTCTAAAACTGCTACTGCCCACTTTTTTTTTCTCTCTTGCATCTTTTTATAAGTGAAAGCCTTTAAGCAAAAAATTAATTAAAGTTCCAAGACAATTTGTCTTGTGTAGAAAATCTATATTATAATGATTGGGTTTTTGCTCTCTCCTCAGCGTGCCACGTCAGCATTTTATGGGTTCCACTTTTAAAAAGTGTGAAAAAGTGTCAAGTCCATGGTTCGAACCCGGGTTATTGAGATATAAACACCAACATTTATACCACTAAACTAAAGGATACTTTGTACATTGATGGCCGAAACTAATATATATTTATGAAGGTCGGAAACCCTTGCTTCTTCGGCTTTTTCTCTCTGTGGGTCGGGCCTAGGGAAGAAAAATAATATAGATTGTTTTTAATTGATTTCGTGATTCTTTGTTGAATAATATTATTTGCAGATTCTGTGATTCATGAGTTTATTCCCGCCGGACGTGCTAATCATTACATGCCATCTTTGAAAGTCGGTTCCATTGTGTAAGTCGATAGTTTTGAGGTTGATAGGTGCTCAAGCATGTACAAGATAACTGATCATTCATTCCTCATTCGTTTCATCTCACCAACTATTATTGATGAAGTCATCACGGATGCTCCTAAGATCAATCTCCAGTCATAATTAGATTGTTCGACAATTTTCAAGTGATTGCGAACACAAACCTAGAACTCCCAGGTATATTATCATATTGCATCTGAGTTTATATTATGTTTCGATATCATAACTGATATTTAAATTCTCAGATGTGGTTGGGCAAATCCAATCTGTCCAGGGCTCTGACCTTACCAAAGAAACAACCCGAGTCGTTATCCGTCTCTTCATTTATCCGTAAGAAACAATCAACACACAATTATCTTTATATTATTATCTATATTGTGCTAACATCATAATCAAAAATATTTCCTACCCAAAATATGTGGTCGTCTATTTATCTCCCTTACTTATCCAACTAATTTTACACAAACATTTATTTTACAGCTTAAAAGAAACCACAACATTTCAAACAATCAATACAACAAAAACTAGAATTTCAAAAAAGACAAATCATTAATGATCACCTCTCTTTTTTGTCTAATCTTAGAAATAAACTTCAAAACAAATATACCAAATCAATCACCTCAACTAAAACTCAACGACAAATACATCGAGTCAGCTAAACAAATACAAACTACACGGCCAACTATTTAACAATTTACAAACTTACTTTCGCAAAGATGAAGACGAAGACGACAACCAAGATCAGTGAAATTACCTAAACAAAAAAGCAGAGTAAATTACGAACTCTAATAAATATAACTAACAATGATTTTTGTTTACATATTACCCATCAAATAAAAGAGAAACAAACACAACCAAACCAGAATATACAAGATAAAATCCCGACAGACACAAAGGCGGCAACAACATCTCCACCTACTCACTCCTCCTGTCTTATAAAAACAGCTTACATGTCCAATGTCAACAGGTCAATGTTATTGTCTTCTTATGAGAAATACATAAATTCGTTTAAAACCTATTAAGGCCCAAATACTGAGAACTGTTTATAGTTATTTCTACAAGTCTTCATGTATTTGTTTTAAATGTCCGTTAAGATCAACAAGTTTAAAAATAAAAAAGAAACATATAACAAACATAGTAAGGATAATAAAAATTATTACTTAATACACAAAACTTATAAAACTAAACTGGAGAAAAAATATCCAGAAACAAAAGGAAATCTCAACAACTTTAATATAATTTATGTACTCTTAATAGTACAAAAACAAATTAAAAAGACAAACAAACAATAAGTCTCAGTGACACAGCAAACAACACCACGAACTATATCAATCACATTACTAACATAGTTTAGTACTTCATAAGTGGAGAAAAATGCATACACAATTCATCATCACAACTCTAACCCTATAACAATAAAAAAACTTGAAAAATAATTCAAAACGTAAAATTCACAACTACAATAATCCTAGCAAATATTGAAATTAGTTTTTGTCCACAACCTCGCGCTTGTGCGGAGGCAATGCCCCTAGTTAAAATAACCCTTTAATTAAATCATTTTGACCAATGACGGCCCTTGATAACGAAGTTTCCAACTACGTTGAATGATGTTTTTACGTACCAAGAAAATTAAACATAAAACCAGAATTAAACCGAAACGAACCGACCACAGAACCAGCGACAATTCTCCGAGAGACCACATACACATTATAAAAACCCTAATACGTGTATCTATCTTCTTCATTATCTCTCCGCCTCACTCATTAGCTTCTCCTCTCCCGTTAGCTCCCACCGTAACACACACCTGGTAAGCACGTCCATCCATCGAACAACTCTGTATTCTCCAGCTTAGCTTAGCTTTTTTATTCATCGCTATGATCGTATCAAATCGCAAGCTCACACTGTTTTGCCTTGTAACCAGATCCGATTATCAGAAGCACAAGCTTGGTATATATTCTCCGAGTCTGAGCTATGGCTTTGGTGAGTTTCTCTTTCGATTACTCTCTGTTGATGCAACGCTGCTTAGATCATTCGTCTAGTAATCGATCGATTTAATCTGAACATATAGCTAGCTACTGATTGATTACTAGTGTTGAGTTTTATACACTTGATAAAATCTCTGTAGCTCGATTGATATATGTATAAGGCATAGAAAATCATTTTATCCTGATCTTTTATGTGTTACACAGGTGATGCACTCGTACAAGGGAAACAAAAACTCTGACAAGGCATTCATTGCCGCAGAGTTCGCTGGTGTGAAGATCGATATGCCTTCTGGCTTTGAGATGGGTGTCACCAACAAAACCCCTGAGTTCCTCAAGATGAACCCTCTCGGAAAGGTTTTTTTTTTTTTTTAAATATCTAACTTGCTGATCTTCTTGGTTAAGCTAATAAGCAGTAGCTGTTTTGTCTTTTGCTAGATTCCTGTTCTTGAGACTCCTGAGGGTCCTATCTTTGAGAGCAACGCCATTGCCCGTTACGGTAAAATCTTTCTTCTTTCATTTGTCTTTCCATGTCTGGTTTACTTTCTTTTTTGTCTTATGTTTTGATATTCTATTGCAGTAAGCAGATTGAACGGTGACAACTCCTTGAACGGATCCTCTCTGATCGAATATGTACGTTCTTGTTTTTTTCCCTGAGCTTCTCTAATCGGATTGCACTTAGTCTATTCGTTTGTATTCTAGATGCTTATCTACATGTTATTTATTACTTTGCAGGCACATATTGAGCAATGGATCGATTTCTCCTCATTGGAGATTTATGGAAACATCTTCAACTGGTTCGTCCCAAGAATGGGCTTTATGCCTTACAGTGTTCCCGTAAGCTTTTCTTACTTTTGTTGGCTCTTTGATCACAATCTATGTACACTCTTCCACCAAGACGCCTGATTGTTTCTCATACATTGTTTTAGGGTGAGGAAGCTGCGATCTCTGCTTTGAAAAGAGGACTTGAGGCTCTGAACACACACCTCGCCTCCAACACTTACCTCGTTGGACACTCTGTCACCCTTGCTGATATCATCACCGTCTGCAACTTGAACCTTGGATTCTCCACCGTCATGACCAAGAGCTTCACCTCTGCCTTCCCTCACGTTGAGAGATACTTCTGGACCTTGATCAACCAGCCGAACTTCAAGAAGGTGGTGGGTGATGTCAAACAGACTGAATCTGTCCCTCCTATCAAGAAAGCCGGGCAGCCTGCGAAGCCCAAGGAGCAGCCTAAGAAAAAGGAAGCTCCTGCAGCAGAGGCACCTAAGGTTGTCGAAGAAGAAGAAGCGCCAAAGCCTAAAGCAAAGAACCCTCTTGACTTGCTGCCACCGAGCCCAATGGTTCTTGATGAGTGGAAGAGGCTTTACTCCAACACCAAATCTAACTTCCGCGAGGTTGCTATTAAAGGTGTGTGTGGTGATATCTTCTTTTTACCTAGTTTAGTTTATGGAATCAATTATCAATTATGTTAAATATCGTCGGCTCAATGCAGGGTTCTGGGACATGTATGACCCTGAGGGATACTCACTATGGTTCTGTGACTACAAGTACAACGACGAGAACATGGTTTCGTTTGTGACCCTCAACAAGGTAGGAGGGTTCCTTCAGCGCATGGACTTGGCACGTAAGTACGCCTTTGGAAAGATGCTGATTTGCGGGTCAGAGGGTCCGTTCAAGGTGAAGGGTTTGTGGTTGTTCCGTGGACCAGAGATCCCCAAGTTTGTGATGGACGAGGTTTATGACATGGAGCTGTACGAGTGGACTAAGGTTGACATCTCCGATGAAGTTCAGAAGGAGCGTGTTAGCCAGATGATTGAAGACGCAGAGCCATTTGAAGGTGAAGCTGTCTTGGACGCCAAGTGCTTCAAGTGAGAAAAGAGAATTGGTTTGATTCGATACTCGATACTCCATAGGGCTCTTGCTCAATGACTTTTGTTTTGATATCTTATGTGTTGCTTATACTGTTTTTCCAATTATTACTTGTTTTTATTTTGCCTGTGACATCAATTTAATATGGGGTCGTTATGTTATATGACACGTTTAAATCAATCTCAGCATTCTATCATCATTTAGGACATAATCAGCAGAAAACATATACAATTGCTAGATGATGAGACAAAGTTTATGTTGGTAGTAACACTAATACCTAGTTAAACACTGAGCATTCCATAGGAGTATAAGAGAAACACATTTTATACACTCAATTTGAAGCCAACTAGTAGCAATCATTACAAGAACTAAAAAACGAACATCATTAAATCGACCGACTCCACACACCACCAAACTCCAAGATTGTGAGCAGACAAGATCCGTCTCCGTGCATATAACTTTGAGATGCTTTCTTAATCAGAATCAAGAGAGCTTTGCAAATTCCAAACCAAAAAAGACAAACGGAGGAGTAACTGGAAGACATATAATACCCCAGAATCCGAACAGGTTCATGAGGAAACATACCAACGTTAAGATCCCGAAGAAAATAGCCACCTCTTCGAAGATCCTGAAGTGTGAAGTAGTCGTATCACTGGCCTCGTAGTAGCCATATAGATTGCGAAACATGAGATAAGTAGACGCATTCATGGCAGCAAAGAGCCCCATCATCGAGCGGAAACTTACTTTCCAGATCTGAAAGTTAGCCAAATCGATGATCTCAGGTTTCCCCTCTCGGAGAAGAATCACCAGCAGAAAAAACAGAGTCGCTTGCAGGAGAATATGGTATGTGGCCGCGAATTTCTTGAAATCAGCTTCGGACCATACGATTGCGTAACTAAAACCATAGCTGTCCAACATTTTTACAGAGGAGACTGAGGGTGAAGAAGAAGAATAAGAGACGTTGGAGATGAGTTGCAGAGAAACCTAATCGGCGAGCTGTTTTGTGCTTTTCGCTATACCATCAATAAAAAAAGTAGAGATATACTTCGCCGTTGATGATTTTTAAATCGACGGTCGTGGAGACAAGTGAAGCTTCATGTCTGAAGGTCGGGCATGACACCTACGTGTCAGTTATTGGGTTTGGGTTTGGGTTTAATCAAGCGCAACGAAAGACTTTTCCCCGCCCATTTGTGATTTCTTTGACCTGGTTTGACGAGTAGAATGCGCTTAGGGATCTTTATTATAATGTTACGAAAAAACACACACAAAACCTCAAAGTTAAAAATGGGAAAAATATTTAATTACGAAGCGAAAAATTTAATTATTTACTCGATAATATGATAATATGAATCTATGAAGCAAAAAGTTTAATTTTTTAAAAACATTCTAAATTTGTGAAATGTTACAATATTTTTGAATATGACAATAAAACAATATTTTACTATTATATATATATATATATAGTTATGATTTTAATAATGAAATAATAATCCGAAAATATATATATATAGAAGAAAATACAAATACATGTAAAAGTTTGAAATAATCTATTCAATGAAAAAAAATACCGTATATTTATTATGTTTTAAAAATTGATAGACATATATATATATATTATAATATATATATCAATTAGAATTGAAAACAAAATATTTATATAAAAATAAATGAAAACAAATATCAGTTAGGTATTAAAGACGAGGTATTAAAGAGTGAAAAAAAAGTGATGATGTATTAAATAACATATTTATTTAGGTGGGTCTCAAAACAAATGAATTGTTCTTTACTAAATTATCAAAAAAAGTTGAATCTTTTTACCACAAAAATCTGTTCTTTGCTACAGCACAAGCTGGATTCCACCTTGCGTCCAAGCAAAGCCTCATCGGTAGAGAGATCGAAAGAGGCAGAGGTAAGGGATTACAGATATGGAGAGAAAGATGAGAGAGACCTCGGCTAATGGTCTTTCATGGCGGTGCCTTGTATTCTTCGTTTCAATTGCTCTGCACTTCGTCTTAGGTTCGTCTTTCTCCAGATCTATCTGATTCAGTTCTCAAAGGCCTTAGATTTATGTCGATTTTAAGCTGAAGCTCTTTCTAGATTTCGTTCTGTGTTATATCTATGCGTAAAGTTACGTCTTTGCTCTTTCGTGATTAGGATTGAAACATATAGAGATAGAGAGAACTGTATCATCTGTGTTTGTAGATCTTGAGCAACTAAGGAACTTACTAAAACAGTAAAGTTTTGTACTTTAACATGATGTTAGTGAAGAGAACATCTTAGTGCTCAACTCATGTGTTTGGTTTTGCTAATCTAAATAGCTTGTCCGCAAAGTTTATTACTTTTCTGGGAGGGATCTATCTTTTTTCTTGTAACTACCATCATGGCTAATTTGAATAGCTTGTCTGCAAAGATTATGTCTGTAATGATTTGGTAAAGTGATAATCTTTTTGATGTGTAGCTCATGTTATAATGATTGTTGCATTTGATGTTCTTCTCTGTTTTCTATGTGTGGAGTTATTTCTCCTCGTTTAAAAAGCCAAGATGGCATCTATTGTCTTTGTCCAGGTCTATCTGGTGATTCCAAGGATGCAAGTAAAGGAGCTAAAGCAGAGTCTCACACTTCTTCCAGCAAAACAGGGACAAAAGTAATCCTCATACTGGTCGGATTAGTGGCTGTAGCTATGTTCTCCTTCTTCCTATACAAGCTATGGCAGAAGAAGAAAAGAGACGAGCAGTATGCTCGACTCTTGAAGCTCTTTGAGGAAGATGATGAACTGGAGGTTGAATTAGGCCTTCGAGATTAAGAAAACGAAAACATACAATTTGTCAACACAATTCCTTTTGGTAAATTTGTTTGTGTTGGCATGTTCTTTTACATGTAAGATAAATAGATTCATTCAAACTCCAAAAGACTCGAAATGAAATTATTGTTTGAAGTCACATGATTCAGAGAGAGATTACATTTCATAAAAACACCATTTATTAAGTTTATTACGCAGTGGTTAATGGTCATCTCTGCTAGCCAACAAAAATGTTCAACAAAATAAAGAATAAACTTAATGACAGGAAAAAAAAAACAATTGATTGAAGAGTCTCGAACGTTAATTAGAACATTGTCACCTCGTAGATAGACAAGAGCACTGCATAGAGAGCGTTTTCTTTCTCTTTGCCCACACGACCATGTCATTTGAACTTTGATAATCTCTCGGGTAAACATCTTTATTGTCCAGTCTTGGCACGCTTGCTGTTGAAAGGGGACATGCTTGGACTCAGACAAGGGCTCAAGCTAAGGCTCGGACTCTCTTCCCTCAGAGTACCATTCAGAACCGCTAACTCCTTCAGCTGTTCCCTCTTGTAGTGGTCCATTGATTCGTCCTGTAGAGAGGCAAACAAAAGTTTGGATTAAAAAACAAGATAGAGATGTTTGGATTTTTTTTTGAAAAGAATGTACCATTGGCATTAGGAGCGACTCCAGGAAATGAACTGCATGTTCCAATCGAGAGTGTACTATGTCCTCCGGAAGCTCGGCTTCGATCAGTATATGTAGTGGCTCGCAGAGATGCTCGTACCCTGGCTTGCCTTTGAGCTTCTCCTCCTGCAGGGGAAGTATAAAGACAAAATGGATGAGCCTTGACATTGGATGAAAGATTAGGTAGGAGAAGAGACATACAAACAAAGAAGCTTTAAAATTTTAAATGTCTTCAAATGTGAAAATGAGTGAAAGTTAAAATAATGCATGAGAAAATGAATCCTAACTTCAATAAGATCTTGCCATAGTGAAAGAAGGCTGCGTGGAAAACTTATTCAAGAATATTCAATACATGGCTATAGAGAATCTTGGCAAGTTAACATATGAGAAAAAAGTCAAGTTATTGAATTGTAGGAAGTCACAACCTCTTGCAATTTAAACAGTGATGAAATTGGATAATTTAGAGAGAATCAATAAACAAGGAAGCATACCTTGACAGTATCCTTCACAGATCCTCGCCCTCTAATAAACACCCTACAATGTGTTGCTTGCTCAACTCTCTTCAGAGAGTTCCCACGTGGCCCGAGAATCCTCCCAACAAAGTTATACTGCCAAGGTTCAACGCTTTTAGTTCAAGGTCATCCCACTGATAATTACCATATTTGCATATAAATTAATTAACTTACGGTTGGAAATTTGTCAACTGGCACATCAAGCCTAATAATTCTTTTGACAATGGGTGGAGGATGGAGCCCTGGCATCCCAACCCATCCCACTGGAGGAGGAGCACGAAATGGAGAACCTCTCTGGAGATGAAAATTTTCCTGAAGAAAGCAACCAATCAATATAACAACAAAAACCAATTTTGAGTTTACAATTCTTAGCAGTACCATTATTACTCAATAAAAGTATGATATATGATGCCTTACCTCTCCTGGCATCATGGACCATCCGTCTAAATCAATCTTCCCATTAGTCGGCTGGCCAAGCGACCTAAATGGACTGCCATTGTCATATCTATCAACATCAGATAAACTGGAAACCCTCCTTATCTCTGCAAGAAGACGACCAATGAAAGTGTTAAACATTACAAAAGAAAGTTCAACACTTGAACATCAGGGCATCTTGATTAAGAAAACAACCCACCTTGATTCAGTAGTCTGCAGCAATGTGGCATAACTTGCAAGAAAGGAGCCAGCTTTTGTCTCTCTTGCAGTAACTCAGCCACGTACCTGAATAATTTTTACAGAAATGTCAACGTAAGTTCCATTGAATGCTGCAGTGCTGTGTACAAGCTACTGAGTGGCAACTCATTGTGAATCACAGCATACATTTAACCTAAAGGAATCATTTTTAACACTCATCCAATCAAAAGAACAAAACCCACCAACTCTACTAACTCAACAAGTTCACAACAACCAATTAAATCTAATGTGATCCACACAGATTCACACAAGTTAACGAGGAAGCTTCTAAAGGAGAGGAGAAAGCATAACCTCTCACGACCAGAGGGAGGACAAGGAGATCGATTGGGAGAAGCACGGAATCCAGAGAGAGGAAACTGGAAGAAACTCCCCGGCGGGATCCTCTCCTCCATCGCCGCGAAACCAGCGCCCGATTCCATCATATCTACCACTCTGTGTAATCATCACAAAGCTCAGATTGTTCAGAACTGTACAAAGTATATACATATAACAGAGAGAAATGTAAGAGATTGCGAGAGTAGTGGCCTACCGGGGATAGTGAGGAGAAGATGCGTCGGAGGATCTGGCCCCGATCTCAAGGTTACGAAAACTCTCTCTTCTCCGTCAGAAGAAGGTGTGGACTGTGTAGAGTGGCCAAAGCAAGCAAGAAGTAGGGAGTCAAAAGCCCTACGCACTGTGAGAGAGATAGAGAGTCTCGCCGCTTTTTTTTTTTAATATATTTTTCTCATTTTATTCTGTTATTTTTTCTATGGGCTTTGTATAATGTCAAGGCCCTTGCGTCATTTCACATAGTTGGGCCTTCAGCGATTTATTTATGGGCCTGTGTCAATCTACTACATGAATCTTAAGAATATATCTCAGACCAAACATAATAATCCTAGCATAGTGATCATGTTACTCACCAGATGCAATTTAACGGTTCGATGAGTTAACACATGTGAAATTAAGGTGTGCGTTATTACTCAAATACGCAATTTAATGGTTCAGTGGGTTAACACATGTGATATGAACCGTGGCATAATGTAACAGAAGGCGTTGGCATAAACCGTAATGTAATAAGATGATACCTCGAATTATAAAATAAGGTGTGCACTTTGACTGATGGAAACAATTAAATAGAGATCGGAACTTCTGTTTCATCGCGTCTGGATTGAACCTTAAAGAAAATATAACTGTAGCGAAAACGCATGAAGAACACTCAAATTCGCAAAAGAAACTGCCAAAAAAGTCTGAGCAAAACACTGGGGGAAGAAAGTAGAAGTAGAAGACTAATAGCCTCCCTTGAGATCGTTGACGACATCGTAAGGGATTGGAGTGACAGTCTCCAAGGTCATACCTTCGACCATGAATCCTGGTTTGGGTCCTTTAGGTTGCCTCTTGGTGCTTATTGTCTCGCCTTTGGCTTTGGCTGCAGCCTTGAGCTCATCGTTCTTCTTAATCCTCAGCTTGAACTCCTCTGCGCACCTTGACTGCTGCACGTGCTCCACACGCACATGAAGCCTCTTCTTAATGATCCTGTTGCCAATCTGAAACACACCACCCAAACCATATATTTCAGTTATCATTTTATAACTAGAGGTGCTAAACCAAAGACTAAACACTAAACCGAGTGTATTGTTCACTTTAACCAATCTAGAGCAATGCCATAGGCATGAAACCAAATGACATATTGCAATAATCATGAAGCCAGAACATATCATTTTAATGCACAAAGGGCTTATTGATCAGAGACAATGCATGTTACGAGCTCTAATCTTAATTCAACAGATATTTCTTCTGTCAGTGTGTCGAAAACACGACAAGAACAGTAAGAGACTCTAACGTAGCAGAATATAACACAAAGATGTGAGTTCTTCGTTCAGACCTGTTTGTTGACTTCGACACCGACGGCACGTTTCGTAACGTTCCAGACACGACCGGTACGACCATGGTAGAACTTGTGAGGCATACCCTTGTGGATCGCACCGTTCACTTTAACATCCACGTATTCTCCGACCTTGAAGGTCCTGAGGTAGGTCGACAATGGAATTGTACCCTTCTTCCTGAACCCCCTCGCGAACAGATCTCTTGTCCTAGCACGAACTCCATGTCCCGCCGGCATTTTTTTCTCCCTCTTTGGTCTGATGCGAAACTAAAAACCTAAAATCGCCGAAGAAGCAAAATGAATTGAGTCAGTGAGAATTTATATGTTCCTGAAATTAGGGTTTTTCTGTAAATGGGCCTGATGGGCTTATATGCATATATGCCCATTTGAGCCCAAGAAGGTTTCTTAATAATTAAATTTAAACCCCTGTATTCTTTGATTGATTACGGTTTAGCTCCTAACTAACATAAAATTCAATTTACACCCAGACGATGAGTTCTGAAGCATCTCTCGAGATGGCGTTGCCCTGAGATCGGAATCTTAAAGGCTTGTAGAGTGAGAGTAGTGTGGTTGTAGTGATGACAAGACCTTTCAGTTCATAACCAAGGCAACCTCATGTGTCTTAATACTTGAACAGACCAATTATAAGTTAATAAAAAATGGCTACATAAACAAGTACAATCACACACTCACAAAAGTCATACTTATGCTTGGCTTGCTTCTGTCTCCACACTCGTAAACGCAGCCTCCTTAAACCCATTCAAGCACGAAGAAGGCTCCATGTTCAGCACTTTCTCAACATTCTCTGGCTGCTGATCGTTTTGACAATGCTCTGTAGGTTCAGGAGGGATGATGGTGCCAGCTGCTTTGCGTTTTCCTTTCTTAGCTTTCCTCTTGAATTGAGCCCTCCTTGCTTTTGGAGTCTTGATGGTTTCTTTCACCGGACTCGCTACCTCCACCGTCTTCTTTTCGCAAGGAAGCACAGTGAGCTGAGTGCTGTGGTTGTTCGCAAGGTCGATTTTGGATTCTGTCTGGATCGCTATAAGAGCTGTTCTTCCAGCGCTTATCTCAGCTTCTCTTTTGGTTTTTGTTGCGGCTCCTGTGTACTTTATGCCTCCGATCTCTACAGTACATGTGAACTGTGGAGCTCTCCCGAGAGTCTCGCTCTTTTGGCATTGATAGAGTGGAATCGCGTAGTTCATCTTTTGAGCGTACTCTTGAAGAAGGTTCTTGCATAGACCCATCTCGTGCTGCATTAAGAAGCCCATTTCAAAAGTTAGCCAAATGCACATAACATACAGAAACTAACTGCAAGGTCTGTTGCTGAGCTGGCAAAGCTACAACTCACAACCAAACCACTGACACTTGATTTGAATCAACAATATAAGAAAGAGGAGGTGCGTACAACAGGTAGTGAAACACATTGGCCTAGCTCGGTGGACTTAGACAGTTCTTGGAGAGCAACCTCAGCAGCTGATTGCTCTGCAGCCTTACGGTTGAAGAATCCAGGTAAAGAATCATATCTGACACCATCGACTATAACTGTGGACTGAAACAAAGATTTGTGGGAAGGGCCTTCTTTGACAGTCTCGTATATAGGCGTTGGGAGCTTGTACTTCTGAGCATATTCCTGCAACCGGCTTTTGAATACATAGCAATTTGAAACACCTGAGAGTAGGAAAAAAGCAAGACCAATATATAAGTAGCAGTTATTCAAAACCAGGAGAGCAAATGAAGTGTTATGGAAAGAGTAATAATAAGTTACAAATAAAACTCAATTGCAAAGGTAAAGGCAAGCAGAAAGGTGAAGAATTTTCACCAAGAAAACTATAATGATTTAAAAGCAATGCAGGGAGTATTCAATTTGCAAATGTAAAAGAATATCATAAAGGTGAAGACTTTCTCAAACGAGAACTATAACCATTGCAGAGACAATTATTACATTATATAAGTTGCAACCTAGCTTCCATAACATCATCTCAAAAGGGTAAAGTTCAAACTAATTTTAACTAATCAAAACTGCAAACTAATTTTCCGGAAGAAAGTAATCGAACAGGAACTGAAAAAGCATGAAAATTGACAAAACCCAGAAGGTAAGCCCGTAGAAGAAGAGAATTATCACCAGAGGGAACTTCATTCGCGGTCATCTTGTTGAGAAGAATGTTTTAATTGGGCACCGAGGAGAAGAGAGGAGCGAGAAAGATGCTCACTAGTCGGCAACTCCAGTGATGCTGGGAGAAAAGCCGAGCGAGATATTGATTATTTAAGCGCTTTGTCACAATGTTGGGCCATTTAATTGGGCCTTTATTGAGTTATATCACTTTACTTGGGCTTTATGTGCTTAAGATAATCCTTTGCATGTTTCCATAATTAGTGATTAGTGTAATTAGATTGACTGACTTGAGCGAAGATTGATGAGGGTTGTTTTTATACAGAAAGGAAAACAGAAAGCAAATGACACTCAGCAGTCAGTAGGCAAAAATAGAGAATGTGATTTTGTTTTGATCATACTGATGAAATATATTTTTCAGTTCTTTTAAAGAAAAGAGTCCTACATCGCTATAAACATTTCCTACAACGTGTTGGTTGATATTAACCCTTCTAGCTACTCAAAGACCGAAGACAAAGTTATCAATTTATCTCCATCTCCTCGAGTTCTCCTGTGGAAGACAGCCTTGGCCGTTTTGCAGCTCGCTTCTCTTCTTCTTCTTCCATTGGCTCCTTCTCTTTTTGATCGTAACCATCCCCAACATCTTCGCTCGTCTTCTCCTCAATTCCAAGATCTTTACTGATCTTGTCCACAATCCCAGGAACTTCACTCGTCTTGTCCTCAATTGCAGGATCTTCATTATTCTTGTCCTCAATTCCAAGAGCTTCACTCGTCTTGTCTCCAATCCCAGGAGCTTCATTCGTCTTGTCCTTAATTACAAGATCTTCACCCGTCTTATCCTCAATTACAAGATCTTCACTCGTCTTGTCCTCAATTCCAAGATCACAACTCGTCTTGTCTCCCATTTTAAGATCTTCACTCGTCTTCTCCTCAATTCCAACATCATTCTCCAATTGCTTCTCCTCCTCTCTGCCATCTTGACTCGATGCAACCACAGGCTCGGCTGGAGTAGATGGGAGTTCTTCATTCTCAGTGTTGTGGTCAGTGATAGCACCCAGGGTTGCAGAAAATAAAGAGACCGTCTCTCTTGATGGACTCTCACCGGTTTCTCCTTCATTAATATTTTCCATTGGGATGTCTTCTATGATACCAATATCTTCTGAATCATTAGATAAGGAATCAGCCACACCTTCCTTCTGCACCGGCATCATACTTAGGTTCAATGAAGAGAAGGCAGATGCTCTCGGAGATGCAGTTCCAGTGATTCGTTGAAAGTTGGCGCCCTCTCCAGAGTTCAGACACATAAACTGTTCACCACTTTCCATCTCTACTTGCTGCCCAAAACAGAGGCAAATAAGAAAATTAAAATTTGTATGTTTGAAAATCAGGAGTATGGATCATTAGCTTACATAATTATTTAGTACCTCTGTTGCCAATGAGTTGTTACTAAGATGATAAAACGAAGATGGTTCCTCGAGTGTTTGTTGTAGTTGTCCAAGTAATGATCCTGTGTTGTTGGCTCCTGCATCGAATAAATCCCTTAGAACCATACCGGAATCATTAACAGCTTGCATGTCCCTCATGGAAGATCTTTCAAGCAGAGTCATTTCAATTCCTTGTTCTTCTTGCGTCTGCGTCATATTCCCGTTAAAGTCTATCAAGGGGGTGCATCTCCCAGAGAGAACCTCGATGCCCGTATTGTTATTGACGGGCACTGGACTTTCGCAGGACTGGTCCTGTTCATTAATCACTTCCCGTGAACGGTTTTCAAGGAGTTCAAAAATTAACTTCTCGATCAGAGTACGCTTCAGTGAGGCTTCCGCGGGAGGGAACCAGTTTAGATAAAGCTGGAAAAAACAGAGAAAAAGCATGATCAGCAAACAAAAAAAGAGACTGAAAAATGCAAATCCAGCTGTTCTTAGTTCAGCTCCATTTAGAGACTATATGTTCTGACTCTTTCGATCCGATACATGAGAGGTAACAATTAGAGCATAGACTTACAAAGTTGGAAGCATTGTATATCTTGAAAGGACTGAAATTCTGGGGAGCTTCAGCAAGAAATAGCTCCAAATAGTGCAGTAGAAAGAGGCCACAGTCGAATGAGTTCTCCTGCTGTGGCAACTGAAATAGAAAGAGCAAGTCAGAAATCACATAAACTAAATCATTAACAGCGCAAAAACTTCTATTATATCACAGGAAAAGCGGTTTCACAAGAGATGAAGAACGTATAAAAGGGCCTCGAGGCAAAATATTTAAAGACTAGAGGCCAGACCTCAAGGGAGACAAACCGCAAATTCATGAATCTGGAAGAAATATCATCCGATGTCTCCTTATGCCTTTCCTTCCACTCCTCGCACAAGTAACTAAATCAGCAAAATGCTTTTGTTAGCAACTTGCACTACCCAGCTAAAAACTTGAGCATGAAAATAGTTCCACACTTTACTCATAAGGATCAGAGAATGGAGCTACAACATTTTCTTCAACGAATAAGGTAAAGACAACATCAAACAAAAAAAAAAAATTATCATTTCGTTGGGCAAGGGAGAAACGTAAATAAATGACTTATATGCAATGCTGTCAAAAGAGGAAGAGACCGAGATTAAATGACGAAACTGAAGTATGGCAGGAAGGGAGCTAACATACCTTTGGACTAGATTCTTAAGCCCTGCGTGGCTCCCTTTTATAGAATCCATATGTAAAATACATGGAACTTTTGGGGAGTCATCCAAGTCTAGATCTGCAGAATCCAACATAATATAATATGCTGAATGATAATGAAATAGTAATAAATAAAGTAACATGTGCCATTACCTGTACAATTAGCCACTTCACCAGGATGACATATGATTATCAAACTCCAGTGAAGACTGTCATTACCATTTAGCAGTGTCAGATCAGGAACTCAATACACATCAAACATAAATAGAAGTGCCATAAAAATGTTCGTACCTGAAATTCACCGGTACAAAAATGTAGTCCTTCCCAAACATGTCCACCTTCCTTGTCCACTTCCGGACACGTAAAAAAGCAGCCTTTCCATCGGCTATACTCGATGGATCTTTGTCGAGATCAGCAAGTTTACGGAAGAAAAAGCTGTTAAAGAAATGGAATCTCTGTCTCTCCTCCGCTTGAATCTGATTCTTCAAATAACTGGGAATAATAGAATAATACACTAAGCTGTCAATAATTAAGGTTAGCATCACAAGAAGAATTCAGGAAGACTACAATAGTAAAATTGTGTATTATATTGAGACCATCAACTAAGAGATTCAACTGTGTGATGAAAGTAATTTAACACAAACCCAAATAGACACTACAACGCATGTCAGAGCCTATGCTATCTGTCAACATTCCATCAGAGAGAAGAACTTACTTAATATAGAAGTCAATGATTGTGTCATTCACAAATGTCTCTGGCTGCAAGAGCTCAACATCTCTTTTGCAAACGGAAACAGCATCTGGATCTCCCTTTGGATAGACAACATCCTCAAATGGTTCATCAAAGCTGAAAAGACAACATAAAAGTCGCAGTTCAATATGAAATGCCACCTCTCAGTGGTTTAAATTCTTTCAGTTATCTACTTCAGAGAGCAATAGAATATAAGTAGCGACGTACTTTGGAAATTTTTACCTCAAAAGCAGAACAGAAGACAGCGTCTTGTTATAAAAGAATAAAATACAGCTCCTATAGATCACTCTTACCGTGGAAAATAACGCTTCCGTTGATGCAAGTTGTCCCCTGATACTTCCACGTCCTCACTACAATAAAGAAATAGTTATGGATGACTTGGAAGTTGGAACAATAAGTCTCCAAAGGACTCAGAATGTAACTAAAACCAAATATGAGTCCAGTGCCCTTCTCCTAATATTTGGTCCAATTTGCTAGTGACTTAAGGTTTTCTCCCTCATACGGTTCTAACCAAATGACTCGTACTCGTAGTTATGCAGCAAATAAAATTTCTTGTCATCACAGCATGCAATCAAAATTTTGAAATGAAAGTGGCAAAAAGAATGTGTTCCAATTAGCGTTCCGTAATATTAGAAGCTTACTCGAGGTCAGCACTCCATACAGCCGGGTATTTCACATGCAGCGAGTTAATTTGTTGTTGCTTCTCAGGCCAATTGTGATCTTTAACTGCAAACTTTAACTCCTCAATGTCTGGAAACCACACGAAGCAGTATAAAAGTTAGAAGAGGGATCCTTTAGTGTTGGAAAGAGCTGAGGCTTTAAAAGCCACTGTTCGATTTTTGCTGAAATAAAAGTTGATAAAAATTTCTTTTATGAATCTTGGTTCTGTAACTAGTTGTATATACGATTTTAACAAGATATCTAGTTGCAGGCAAACATTCTGTGATAAACCCACATAGCTTACATACGATAACCGAGTAAGTGAGCATACCGGTGGAGTGTTGCCTATCTTCATGGCATTTTTCATCCTTTAATAAAACTCGAATTCTGAGAATAATCACTCCAACCTATGAAAGCGACCAGCAAAAATTGTAAAACTGATAGAGGTTCATATGTGCAAAATAGAAAGTGAGCCCATCACGTATCTTTCAAACTGGAAGCACACCATAAATGAAAAACTCACATTTTGGTACCAATTGTATTGAATACTAACTATGTCTTCAACTCCAAATTCACAACAGAATGGCCCTTCTTCACTATTATCAGGGTAGCTCTTTATTTTGATTCCATTGCACGAAAAGATTACCAGAGACGCAGTACAAGGCATATCCTTAAGCACAACATACTCTGGAATCATGATAACAGCCGTGTTTCTGTCGATCTGCCAAGTGGAAAGTGTTACTTGACAATTGTAACTCTTACTTTGAACATTCAGGCACAATTAAAAGAAACCTTACTGTAGTGTAATCTAAAAATATATCCAGATGTATAAACTATCAAACCGTCCCATCAGAAATGTTGCTCAGAGGAATACCCATATTCCAAGTCTTAAAATTATAAGCGTTGACATGAAATTTTTAAGCTCACAAACAACAGAGTGCGAAATAATTAGGCTAAAGAAAGCAGGTTGCATTATTTTCATGTATACACTACAATCTAAATTATATTGGAATTTTTTTCTCTCCTATTAGGGACCTCTTTCCGTTAGGCGGTTCATCGGGTTGAAAGTGAAAGTCGTCAAAAAGTGGCGGGGGAAGAGAAGCCATCTCCAAGACCATTCCAGAGAATGAACAAACAAAGAAGCCCGACTCATGCATATAAAGGCTAAAAAATTCTTGCGGAAGATTTAAAGCCATTGGTTAAAAAACAAGAAAACTCATTACCTTTTCCATGCCATCGAAGCAGTGTTCAGCCATCCAATCTTTCAGCGCATATAACATTGAAATCAATATCTAGTTAAACATAGGAGGACATCAAAGCATACATATAAGGAAATATAACAAAAAGCCTTTAAGATGTACCTTCATCACCTTCTGAATCAGAAGCTTCACTCAACGCGGATTGATCACTCAAGCTTTCATCAATAGCTGACATCATATCATTTCGATCCTCCTGCACATGTAAAGAGGTTACAAACACAAGCTAAAATTTTTGAAGGCTTTCTCGTATACAAAAAATAAAGCAATACAAGACAGATTTACATACACTGGATGAGGAATCCGAAAATGGTGAGTTAAGCTGGGGTTGACTATAAGACGAAGTTTCGGCGTAGAAACTCTTTGCGCTTGGCTGACAAGAAAAACTTTCCAGTCCATGATCTTCATCTGTTTCTTTCATGAGGTCTTCAGTATCCAAACCAAACATCAATCCCTGATTATCGTGTTCTACATCTGCTTCTTTTTCACGGTCTTCAGTATTCAAACCAAACATCAATCTCTGATTATCGTCCTCTACATCTGCTTCTTTTCCACGGTCTTCGGTATTCAAACCAAACACCAATCCATGATCTACATCTTTTTCGGTCAAATGGTCTCTGGTTGGATCATCAGGTTCTGTTGCTAAAGCAGGAGCATCTTCACAATGACGATCGACTACATCAGTAGCAGCCTCTGCACAGCTCGCGCCTTCAACTTCTTTAAGAGCAGATTCCTCCTGGCAAGCTGACAGTAATTAACAATGTTCATAAGCCTTTATATGATGCAAACGTGTAAAAATTCTGGAGAAACAGTGCAAATCATTATATAACTAACCAAAAAAATTCTAATCAGAGCAGCATTTAGCATCACTAACTCATACATGCTCAAGAAACGAAGCAATGTTCACTCAATTGTACGATAGAGGTGCGAAATTTTAAAATAGATTTTGAAAAATTCTCAGCTAAGCTTCCGCTAGAACTATCACCGTGTGGAGTTAAAGGAGGAAGAAGAAGAATAAGAGCAGAGACTCACAGCTTTGGATGCGTCGGCATTGTAGAGCCGGAGAAATGGACGAGCTAGGGTTTGCGAATTTTTCCAATAGCTTTCCAGAAGCGGACTCGGCGAGCTCGTCCTCTTCGTTGAAATCGAAGACATCAATTTTTTTCTTCATCGCTCGGAGAATCTCGCCGGAAATCAGCGAGACGGCAATCGGGAATCGAGGGGTCGAGTGAGAGAGGAGAGACGCCAAAACGAAAACAAGTCACCAACGAATGCTAGCGCGTCTGAACTCCACGCGCGTGTGTCACTTTACTCAATTTATATCAATAATTATATTTCAGCTAGTAAATGACAGTTCTACCCTTCTTCTCCGCCGTGAATTTTTAAATAGTGGTGACGTGGACGCCATCATTGAATCACAAAACTGAAACTGCGTCTAGAGAGAGAATTTGAAGAAGTACTCATGGATGTCTCGGGAAGCTTGACTTGCATCGTCGTGGCTGTAGATGGAAGCGAGGTGAGCATGGAAGCTCTAAAGTGGGCTCTGGACAACCTCAAGCTCTCACCGTCTTCTCCCGATTCATCGTTCGTCGTCCTCCATGTCCAGCCTTCGCCTTCTATCACCGCAGGCGTTAGCCCCGGCACCATCCCTTTCGGTGGTCCCAGTTAAGTCTCGTTACTACTAAGTTTATGATCTGTTTGTTGAATTGACTCTGGAAGATTTTGGATGAAGGTGGTGTGGAGGTTCCTGCGTTCGCCGCTGCGATCGAGCAGCACCAGAAGAGGATCACCGATGCGATACTCGAACACGCTCGTCAAATCTATGCTGATAGATCGGTGAGTAGTGTCTTGACTCTTAAGATCTAGTAGCGATTTGCTTTTGATTGATTAGAATCTGGAGGTGATGATTGATGAGGAAGATGTGATGATTTACTCTCAGGTGAATGTGAAAACGCAAGTGGTTGTTGGAGATCCCAAGGATAAGATCTGCGAGACTGTTGAGAATTTGAACGCTGATTTGCTTGTCTTGGGTTCTCGTGCTTATGGCCCCATTAAGAGGTATATTAATCTCTTCTTATTCCACACTAGTATCTTGCCTTTGTGTGTTTTGGTGAACTGATGAAAGCTACAAATCATAATTCAAGGCGTTTGATCTTGGTTTGTGTATGAACTAGAATCTGTGTTGGCTTGAGAAATGAAACAGCTTTTTGCTCCAATAGTTAGAACAAGAGATTGGTTTAAGCTAGGCTTGAGAAAAATCCTTGAAGTTGCTATTGGTGTTTGTTTAGAGAGGTTATAGTATATCTTTTGCAACATGTTTGATCTGTGATGCAAGAAAACTCTTTAAGTAAGTATGAGTGTTGAGAGAAACAGTGCATCCTTTCAAGATTTTTTTGCTTGATAACATGTGGGATATAGATATGGAACTGCTATGTTTTCTGAATTTATCCCCTCCAGTTAGCAGAAGAAATGAGTAATGTTAAGTATAATTTCTCTGACATGGTTAAGGCAGTTAACCTGTACTTAAGAGCAGCCATTTCTCTGCTCATCCATCAATTACTGCTTCTGGAGTATTTTTCCCGTTTAAGATTCAATGATTCATATTGATGTTTTTCCTTAATACGCTAAATCTTATTTAGTGGAGCAAATGCACGTGTTGAATCCAGATTCTTTTTTCCCCTTAACCAGGATGTTTCTGGGAAGTGTAAGCAGCTACTGCACCAACCACGCTCACTGTCCTGTTGTGATAATTAAACCCAAGGAGGATTCTCCTGAATAATCAGGTAAACTCGTTTACCTTCTTGAAAATTAGGTCAAACATTTACATTCGATTGATCACACCACATGCTCAAATGTTTATTTCCAAACCAACTTAATACTTTTCCATAATCTTTAGAAGGGCTTCTCAATAGTTTGTCCTTTACAACTTAATATCTCAAGATTTTATCAATGTCAAATTCTGTCTAGAGTCTTTCTAACCGAGTTATCCAATCATCTTCATTTCTCAGGAGATATGTGTGCTTATGCAAAAGGGATATCAAACCCATCTTTGTAAGTTTGTGGAGCTATGGAAGCAAAGCAAAGAATCCAGGTGCTTTTACATGTTAATGCATTGGTGTGAAAGTGTAAAATTAATAAGAGCTACTGAAACATTGGTTGGATCATCAGTCTCAGGCTCAGAATATGTGTTGTATTCATAATTTTTTTTTTTTGGTAAAAGTGTTGTTGTATTCATATTCATCGTTTCTATATATTAATATATGGTGAAGTTAAATGATGAGTTGCTGTCGCATCAATCATTTTGAGGAACAGTTACAGAGCTAACTGTTTAAACGCCAGTATAGAGCTAACATGAAGCTGATTATAACAAAAAAGGTACTGCTTCGGCCATCTTTGTTACCACCTCGTGAACGAAAGCACGATCATCATCTTTCTCTCTTTCCTCTTCTAAAGCGATTATGCAATAATATATACATCGGATTCTCCTGTAAGCTGCTGCAAAGCTTTCCATTAGCTCCCCAATTAGACCTGACAAATCAAAGGCCTTGTGATCATGAGGTTTTGCTAATGCTTGGGTAGCAAGTTTGATTTCGTAGAAAATTGTCACTCAAGAAAGTAAAGGCTATTTTGCAAATTGACAGGAAACATTATTGGATCTGAGGATCTCTATGTAAATCCCCTATATATTAATTGAGAAGCATTTGAAAAATTAGAACCTTAATTTTGTATTAATTAAAAAAAATCTCAAATCCTAGGTGACATTCTAAATGCCTTCTAAATTCCATTTCAAAGAATTCTAGAACATCTAATATAAAGTATAGTTTAATCTAATGGTGTCACATTATTCCATAATTATATAACACTAGAGAACATTATATTAACCTAAAATATAAGAAATGTGTATTCTTTCCTTAAATAAAAGCTACAGAATAACCTAATATGATTTACATATATATGTCAATTAATGATTATGAATAATAAAGATTTGATAACAATTTTTGCATCCTTCTTCATTTT
>NC_027755.1:19045320-19047642 GCF_000695525.1 Brassica oleracea var. oleracea
TTATATGTTATATTTTGAATTTTTTAAAACGACTTTAAATTACAAAAATGTAAGTTTTCCTTAAGTATACGACTAAAAACATTAAAATGACATGTATCAATTCGATGGTTGATTTAAAAGCTTTCAAAACCATATGGAAGATAAAAGTCAAAATAATTCAACTGTGAAAACAACACTGTTCACTTTTTTTCAAGAATGTGTTCGATGGAAAAAATAAGGTTTTTATGTTATAATTTGTTTAATGTCCAATCCGATCAACCCATGATGTATTAATTATAGTTTTGTTCCATCAGTTTTAATAAAAAATTGACTTGATCCATCGGAAAGAAATTATATAATAACAACAAAAAATATTGTATATATATAAAAAAAATGATCAAATATATAAAAAAAATGATCGATAATATATAGTAATAAACTCACCATGCGCAAGGCGCATGTATTATCCTAGTTCATATTATATTGAAGGGACAAAAGTTAAAAAGAAAGATTATGACATTTTCTTCGGGATTATAAAATCTATATTATAATAGTTGAGTTTTTCTCACTCCTCGGTGCGCGTCATCGTTTTGTGGGCTCCAGTTTTAAAAAGTATGAAAAAGTGTCAAGCTCATGGTTCGAACCCTGGTCATTGAGATATAAACACCAACATTTATACCACTAAGCTAAACGATACATTGTACATTGATAGCCGAACCTAATATATATTTACGAAGGTCGGAAGCCCTTGCTTCTTCGGCTTCCGCTGAGGCTCGGGCCTACAAGTGTATTATGGGTTTCATTTTTAATGGGATTCATCACGTTATATGAAAAAAACTCAAGTTTGCAACAATTATGGTTTTCCTATATTGTAAACTGTCGTCGTTTAACATGAGTTGAGGTTCTTTTCATCATTGTCTCAAACAATTCTGAGTTACAGAGTTGCGCCGTGTGTGTTCGTAATCTATTTTTTCACCGGTGAATTCTTCATGTCCCCATCTTAAATCGTTTTATCATAAATGTTCCTGGTTTGTAGCCCCTCTGTAAACCATATATATATGATTCTCATCTTTGATGAACTCAATCAGCATCTCCACAAAACTCATTGATTTCTCTTAGATTTAACCATTTTCTAGAAAATGTTTCTCCCTGCCTCTCCAGTTCCTCAAACCGGTGTCCCGACATCCATCACTCAACCTTCGAGTCTCTCCGTCTTGGTTTTAGTAGTTAGAGCATAGCCTTTGGCTTCCTCCGCTTATGGGATTCCCTGAACTTCAAGAAAGACATGGAGTTTGTGGGAATCACGGTTCTCTTCCTTGATGAAAAGGTAAGTTAATCTTCGATCTATCACACTTATTTAACATAATTGTTTTAATTGATTTCCTGATTTTTTATTGAATAATATTATTTGCAGATTCTGTGATTCATGGGTTTACTCCCTCGGACGTGCTAATCATTACTTGCCATTTTTGAAAGCAGGTTCCATTGTGAAAGTCGATCATTTTGAGGTTGCTAGGTGCTCAAGCATGTACAAGATAACTGATCATCCATTCCTCACTCGTTTCATCTCACTAACCATTATTGATGAAGTCATCACAGGTGTTCTTGAGATCAATCTCCAGTCAAGATTAGATTGTTCGACAATCTCCAAGTGATTGCGAACACAAACCTAGAAACTGGTAAACATACCATATTTGGCAGCTCCAAGCAAGATTACAATCAGGCAAATTCAAGTGGAATGACATACCAGCATTTGAAACTGATAATTAGTTAACAGCTTATCCCATATTTTCCTTATTCCTAAAAAATCCACAGTGTTTCTGATCTATTTTTTCATCTACGCAACTTAAGCCTCTGTCATGGATAGCTATCTCCCAAGGATTGCATTGACTATGGTTTCTTGGAAGAAAAAGATCTTGCTCCTGAAAAAAGACGACAACCATGTTGTAAGCTTTTAGTTTGTGCAGAACAAAAAACCTTGACTTCTTTTCTATTTAGTATAGCGATAGTTGTTGACAATCATAAATCATTTGCCAATATATTTTTTTATGCGGCATTTCAGAACTCTCCATTCCAAGCGGAACAACAAATGGAAGCTAATCTTTCTGGAAGCTCCTCGACTTCAAGACAGAATCAGAAGATAGATGTTGGTGGGAGGTTGATCAAGGGATTACTTCGGAGAAGTGAGACGGCCTAGCCAGATTTCATCTTTTGTACATCATGAGCAAAGAGTGGAACCCACAAAACACGAGAGAAGAAAAAACAAAACACGAAATTAACATATTTAGACCTTCTCTCTTGCAGGTCTAACATCTGGCGCCGACGAAACTCAACACCCACGGC
>NC_027755.1:19047756-19063759 GCF_000695525.1 Brassica oleracea var. oleracea
TTTTCAATCTCACAAACTAAGAAACAATTTTACCTACATGAATAGGGAAATTAGTGCCCACATTCCCGACAGAGATAAAAAGAGGAGTTGAAGTCCTAATAGTTTTCTCAGTATCAGACTAAACCACATATTCAAGGCCCAGTTATTTTGAAACCCTAACATTTTAAAGCCCTGCTTTTAAAAAGAAATTATATTGAGCCATATTTCAAACTTTTTTGTCAACCCCAAATCATCTATATCAAAGTCAGAAAAAATATATAAATAAAACAATTTCCTAAGTATGTGATTCTAAAAATGTTATAAGGTTTTTTTTAATATATTACAATTCTATGTTTTTCTAAAAACAATTGGTGAAATAAGAGGAAATTTTTATTTTATTGTTTATTTAAATTGTTAAATTTTTAAATTCAAATTTATTATCTTTTTCCATGCACTATTTTGATTTATATACAAACAATTACCTAAGTAAACACTAACAAGTTTCATCACCCTCAACTTTGAACATATAAGATATGAAAATATCAACATATGACTTCGTCGTTCATTCTTCTATCAAACTCATCAACCTATGTAATTTCCAAAGTTCCATCCATCACATTATAGACAAAAAAAACAAACAAACAATAAAATTCCGTAAACAAAACTATACAATGCACCTATAATATAGCCGGTATACACTTAAAAATGGCTCGTGAACAAACCAGGATAGAAAAAGACAAAAGAGGAATAGTCGGACTTTTCATTACAACACGGTAAGGGATGCTCACGGACTTTCATAATTATGGACTGTTTTCTTTTATTACAACTTTTGTGAAACTTTTTCTTATCTAGTGTCGAAAGTTCACGTTAATGATCCACAAAACATATAAACTGAAATAATGTACATAACGGTTTCGTCTCATGACTTATGAGAAGATTTTATTGATTACAAACTGGATGATTTTATAAAATCGTGATGATGATCCCAAAACAAAATTGTCAAATGAACTATACCGGATGTTCTGTAAACTTATAGGTATCTAAAGATAAATGCACTAATGGAGTATCAATCAAACAGCATAAATTCTATTAAAGAAAACAACCACTAGGTCTAGGTGCGAACATGTATAATTCACTCGTCGCAACCAAACAAAAAGAATGGAATAAGAACCAAAAATAAACAGACTGTTAAGAGTTTTGTCATGATATGGCAGCTAAATAATTGGTTGGTCTGGTTTATGGTTGTTTATCACTATCCAAAAACGCACTTCACTTCACATGCAAACAATGCCTTTGGGTCCCTGACTGACTTTCTGGCTACTTCCCCACGCACACTCTGTCTCCTCGTGACTTTTATCTTATTTCAAGCTTTCAAGTTAAAACTCACAACAGTGTATGTTAAAAACCTCCAAGATTTAGTTGGTTTGGATCAACGCCGGTGCCAAAATATATGCAACTCGAAACTGCTGCAAAATGCAAACTTGTCTATATTAGCTTCCAATCTTATATTTACATAAGGTACGGTATGAGGAAAACTGCGAATACTTGAAACTTATAGTTTTGACCAGATCACCAAGAAAAATCAAACATTCACTTTTTAATTTAAATGACTCACGTGAAATGATCAAGTAGTACTGCCTGCCAGTCCAGATAGGAGTGACCAGACCGGATCCACCAACCACACCTCGACGTTGAGGGACATTTTCGTACTTTGGGATATCACTTTTGCCATATATATATACACCACATTCAAAGAGCATTATCTGATATCCACACCACCACATTATCTCAAAACCATGGCCTCCTCGACCCTCCATTTCTTCTTCGTGGCCCTTCTCTTGCCGTTCACGCTAACCACCGCTACACGTGACACATGTGCGACCGCCGCTCCCGATGGTTCCGACGATCTCTCAATCATCCCCGTTAACGCCAGATGCTCACCTTTCGCAGCAAATCCTACCTCCACCTCCGTCATGGACACCGTCCTCCACATGGCCTCCGCAGACTCTCACCGCCTCATCTACCTCTCGAGCCTCGTCGCCGACAAACCCAACCGAACCTCCGTCCCTATAGCCTCCGCTAACCAGCTCCTCCACACCGGCAACTACGTCGTCCGATCCAGGCTCGGCACTCCTCCTCAGCTCATGTTCATGGTCCTAGACACCAGCAACGACGCCGTTTGGCTCCCTTGCTCCGGCTGCTCGGGCTGTTCCACCGCCGCAACCGCCGCTTGCTTCAATCCCAACTCCTCCTCCACATACTCCACCGTCTCTTGCTCCGCCGCAGAATGCACGCAAGCACGTGGCCTCACGTGCCCATCCTCCTCGCCGTCACCACCGTCCACCTGCTCCTTCAACCAATCATACGGCGGAGGTTCGTCATTCTCCGCCTCGCTCGTCCAAGACACGCTGACGTTAGCCTCTGACGTCATCTCAAACTTCTCATTCGGATGCATCAACTCTGCTTCCGGGAACTCTCTACCACCGCAAGGACTAATGGGCCTGGGACGTGGGCCCACGTCGTTAATCTCCCAAACGACGTCGCTTTACTCAGGCGTGTTCTCGTACTGCCTCCCTAGCTTCAGGTCGTTCTACTTCTCCGGGTCGTTGAAACTGGGCCCGATGGGCCAACCGAGATCCATCAGATACACTCCTCTCCTCCGCAGCGCTCACCGTCCTTCACTTTACTACGTCAATCTCACCGGAGTGAGTGTGGGACCCACACAGGTCCCCGTTGACCCTACGTACTTGACGTTTGACTCAAATTCAGGCGCCGGTACGATAATCGATTCCGGTACTGTGATCACCCGGTTTGTCCAACCGGTTTACGAGGCAATCAGAGACGAGTTTAGGAGCCAGGTGAAAGGCCCGTTCTCGACGCTGGGAGCGTTCGACACGTGTTTCGCGGCGGATAGCGATAGCTTGGCGCCAAAGGTAACGCTGCACATGACGTCACTCGATTTGAAGCTGCCGGTGGAGAACACGCTTATACACAGCAGCGCGGGAACGCTGGCGTGTCTGTCGATGGCGGGGATACCGCTGAACGCGAACGCTGTTCTGAACGTGATCGCGAATCTCCAGCAGCAGAATCTGAGGATCTTGTTTGATGTTCCTAATTCTCGCCTAGGTATTGCTACTGAGGCATGCAACTAAGAGAAATATGTAATCTATTGTTCGTCGTCGTTTTGCCTTATTTGTACGATGTTTATTTGTGAAGGGTTCGTGAATAAAAGAACCCATCTAGATTGATGAATGTTATTGATTTTCGGCTTGCAACTCCAAGAAAAGTCACATCCACAGGTTTTTTTAGTAAATTACATTTAGTAAAAGTCACTTCCACAAGTTTCTTATCTAGTTAAGTTATTGATAAATTGAGAAGAAACTATAATGCAAAAAAAAAAAACAGTATTGCTAAATTATGTGTGCAGCTTCTCTCTCTCCGTCTGCAAATGTAGGCTAAAGATTACATCCTCTAAGTCACTCTTTCCAAGGGTTCAAAAACAGATGCTCTCGAGCACAAGTAGTTTACAAATTTCTAAAGGAAGTAACAGAAACCTTGAAGGATCGTGAAGCTTGTCAGACAATAACTGCTGTGAGCATCTGAGGACGAGTAGCAGCTACCATGATTGGACGCGAAACTGCCACACTTTCTATTCCTGAAACACAGTAAATGCAGGGAATTTTTAGTTGATGATCCAACCCATGAAAATGTTTATATGAATCCAAAAACAGAAACATCAACCAGTCAAGCAGTTCTAAAATCAACACATATTTATCTACTTTAAAACCAAAAGATTCACTGAACAAGGAGCAGAACTTTAATATAAGAACCCTACCTCCATAGGACCAGAACCGTCATTAACACCAGATGCAGGATCAGGAACTACCAGGCCTGCAGGAACCTGGCCAAACTTCAAAGCCTGTTCGAGTCTGGCAATTTCTTCTATCGTCTGGGAATTGACAATTGCAGCCTGCAACATCATCAAAATGAAAAACAGAAATATTACTATCAAACACAGAGCCTTCACTTACTTCATATTTATAAACAAACAAATCAACGAATAATCCTTTGTCCCTACGCTACTCCGATGAAAATCCATTTGACTCGATTTATAGATAAAACGCACCTTGATAGCTAAAATCTGCTCCTGTGTTGGGGCCACCACTTTTGGAGCCTCTGCATCTTCTGTAGTATCTGAAACTTTTTGAACCACCTCCTGAGATACCTTCTTAACCTCTTCTTCTGCTTCCTTAGATGTAAACAAAGCCGCAGCTTCAGCTCTCTCCTGTTAGGAAACAATAATTGTCAAGTTAATAATGAATTTCTTCTCAGCATTTTCTAATTCACCAGTAGATACTATTGCCTAAACTCCGGTTAAACCATCTAATGGCTTTGCATAGGCTACGGTGGGCTAAAATCTCAAGGGAGAGGCAAATACTACAAGAAACTGAATCCGACACTACAGAGTCTATAGCACAAGAAGCTGAATACGACACTACAGCGTCTACAAGAATCATAGGGAGGTACACTAAGGAGCTGATTAAGACACTACAGAGTCTATAACACAAGAAAAAACTTGAAAACAGAGTAATAAGCTCCTCACCTTAGCTTTGACTTTAATGAAATCCAGCACTCGAAGTGATTTAAGCTTGTGAATCACATAAAGGCGATAATTTGGCTTCTTGGTGATATTATTATCCAACAAACTAAGGTACTGAAGCTTTGGGATGGAGGCAAGGGGATCAATCTCAACCAAATTCACAAGCCTGTTGTTCGTAAGAACCAAAGTGTGCAGCTTCGGCAAGAACTCTGCAGAAGAAAAACCACAGAATAAACACAACACTTCATTACAACACATTCAAAAGGGGAGACTTTACCTCCAATGTTAGGGTTTATCCTGGTGATCCGATTGTTATTTACAATCAGAGTTCCTAACCGGTTGAGAAGCGGAAAATTCTCTAGCTTAACTATCTCATTATCAGACAGATCTATTGTATCGAACTGGTCCTGTAATAAAAAAAACAACACAAGCTGATTAGTAATAAAAAAAGAAGGAGATTTACAATGGCATATCAGAGAAAGTACCTCAGTAGCACCCAAGTTCTCGATTACAGGAATCTTGTTGCCTGCAACAAAATAGCCACAGAAGATGCTTTTATGGTTACGAAAACCCTAGAACGGTAATGGGGAAGACGATGAGTTTACCTCGTAGCTCCAACTCTCGCTCCTTGATGGCGTTGAAGAAGTGAGGACTGTTCCAGATCAAATCAGCTGTGAGCTTCACCATTATACTACCACTAGTGTTTTACAGCTTCTTGCACTCTGCTCGTCGGATTCAGAAGAGGAAGGGTGTCGAAGAACTCACGGAGACGGAGCAAGTCTCTTTGATATTATCACTCGGCCCATTTAAGTGCACTATTGGGCTATTTGAGCTGGCCCATGATATAATAGCAAAACCCATTTAAAATTAAAGTGGAATAATGGGCTATTTGGGCTGCTTTATAATAAAATTTCGTTATTATTATTTTTTTTTAAAGAAAGGGACTACCTTTCGATTGGAACAGTTCTTCTTCGTTGTTTCGAGCCCTAAGCTAGGGGTTACTCTCAATCTCGCTTCCTTGTGTTCTTCGTTCCACCGATTAGCGTGAGCATTTGCTCCACACAGCCTTGAATTTGAGTTAATTGGAGACAAAAAAAAAACAGTTGAGCGAAGATGAGGATTATGATCAAGGGAGGTGTGTGGAAGAACACCGAAGATGAGATCCTCAAAGCCGCCGTGATGAAGTACGGCAAGAACCAATGGGCTCGGATCTCGTCTCTCCTTGTTCGCAAGTCTGCTAAACAGTGTAAAGCTCGTTGGTACGAATGGCTCGATCCTTCTATCAAAAAGGTTATGCCTTTATTGACTTGATTCTGTAATTAGTAGAAAGTTTATGCCTTTATGATGTTTACTGAGTTAGAAACTGTTAATGCAGACTGAATGGACTAGAGAAGAAGATGAGAAGCTTCTACATCTTGCCAAACTACTACCTACTCAGTGGAGAACTATTGCTCCTATTGTGGGGCGTACACCCTCTCAGTGCCTTGAGAGGTACGAGAAGCTTCTTGACGCAGCGTGCACTAAGGACGAGAGTTACGAAGCAGCGGATGATCCGAGAAAGCTGCGTCCCGGTGAGATCGACCCCAACCCGGAATCGAAGCCTGCTCGCCCTGATCCGGTGGATATGGACGAAGACGAGAAAGAAATGCTTTCTGAAGCGAGGGCGAGGTTGGCTAACACTAGGGGGAAGAAGGCTAAGAGAAAAGCTAGAGAGAAGCAGCTCGAGGAAGCGAGGAGGCTTGCTTCTTTGCAGAAGAGGAGAGAGTTGAAGGCGGCTGGGATTGGTAATAGTCATAGGAAAAGGAAACGGAAGGGGATTGATTATAATGCGGAGATTCCTTTTGAGAAGAGGGCGCCTGCGGGGTTTTATGATACTGCTGATGAAGATCGTCCTGCTGATCAGGTGAAGTTTCCGACAACCATTGAGGATCTTGAAGGGAGAAGAAGAGCTGATGTGGAAGCGCAGTTGCGCAGACAAGATGTTGCGAGGAACAAAATTGCTGAGAGAAGGGATGCTCCAGCAGCTATATTGCAAGCGAATAAGATGAATGATCCTGAAGCTGTTAGGAAGAGGTCGAAGCTAATGTTACCGCCACCGCAGATTTCAGATCACGAGTTAGAGGAGATTGCAAAGATGGGGTACGCTAGCGATCTTCTTGCGGAGAATGAGGAGCTAACAGAAGGCAGTGCTGCTACTCGTGCGCTTTTGGCGAATTACTCACAAACACCAAGGCAAGGGATGACGCCCATGAGGACGCCTCAAAGAACTCCTGCTGGTAAAGGTGATGCTATTATGATGGAAGCAGAGAATCTGGCTAGATTGAGAGACTCTCAGACACCTTTGCTAGGAGGAGAGAATCCTGAGTTGCACCCTTCTGACTTCACCGGGGTCACTCCTAGGAAGAAAGAGATTCAAACGCCTAATCCGATGCTGACTCCTTCAATGACTCCTTCGATGACTCCTGGTGGTGCCGGCCTTACTCCCAGACTTGGCTTGACGCCATCAAGGGATGGTTCTTCTTTCGCTATGACACCTAGAGGTACTCCCTTCAGGGATGAACTTCACATAAATGAAGACATGGACATGCACGAGAGCGCTAAACTTGAGGGGCAGAGACGAGAGGAAGCTAGAAGGAGCTTACGCACTGGACTTACTGGGCTTCCTCAGCCAAGGAACGAGTACCAGATAGTTGCACAACCTCCTCCAGAGGAAAGTGAAGAGCAAGAAGAGAAAATTGAGGAAGACATGTCAGACAAGATAGCTAGAGAAAAGGCTGAGGAGGAAGCGAGACAGCAGGCACTACTTAGGAAAAGGTCCAAGGTGTTGCAGAGAGATCTTCCTAGACCTCCAGCAGCTTCGTTAGAACTAATTAAGAACTCGTTGCTTTCAGCCAACGGAGACAAAAGTTCTGTTGTTCCTCCTACTCCAGAAGAGGTTGCAGATAAATTGGTTAGAAGGGAGCTTCTACAGTTGCTGGAGCATGATAATGCAAAGTATCCTCTTGATGGGAAAGCTGAGAAAAAGAAAGGAGCCAAGAACCGTGCTAACAGTTCTGGTTCTCAAGTTACTCCAATCGAAGATTTTGAGGAAAATGATCTCGAAGAGGTATGAATATGAATAATATCTTCCTGATCTCAGTTTACTTTTGTCGTTTAGTTGATTTATTACTTTGAACTACCTTTAGAGTCCTTAAATTTCTCTGGGTTTATGGATAGGTTGCTTGATGGATATTATGCACATGGGTTTGAAGCAACACCTTTAATCTTGTATACGATAGGGGCTGTCTAATGAAAGCATTCCATGATTTTTATGGTAGGCTGACAAGATGATAAAGGAGGAGGGGAAGTTTCTTTGCAAGGCAATGGGAAACGAGAACAAGACCCTTGAAGATTTCGTAAAAGCTCACGACGATTGCGTGAAGGATCTCATGTACTTCCCCACACGAAATGCTTACGGGCCCTCAAGTGTTGCTGTGAAGGCAGAGAAAGTTGCAGCTTTGCAAGTGGAGATGGAGAATGCGAGAAAAAAGATGGAGGAAGATGAGAAGAAGGCAGAACATATGAAGGCTAAGTATAAAACTTACACAAAGGGTCATGAGGTATAAGTATAGTCCTCATTGCATGTATCTCAATTCTGAAACTATAGAGTACTATCGCTTTTAAGGTTGCTGTAATGTTTAATGATTTACTATTTGTTCATTTGACAGAAACGGGCAGAGACCGTGTGGAGCCAAATAGAGGCGAGTTTGAAGCAGATTGAGATTGGTGGAACAGAAGTGGAGTGCTTTAAAGCATTGAAGAGGCAAGAAGAGATGGCTGCGTCTTTCAGGAAGAAGAATCTGGAGGAAGAAGTGGTCAAGCAAAAGGAGACGGAGAGGAAACTGCAAGCGAGCTATGGAAAACTGTTGTCAACGCTTGAAAAAGCAGAGGAGATAATGGTCGGGTTCCGAGTACAAGCATTGAAACAAGCGGACGTTGAAGATTCTCACAATCTGAAAGAAGCTAAGCTAGCCACTGGAGAGGAAGAGGACGTTGCCATATCCACGGAAGCTTCTTCTTAAACATCTGTCAGAACTTGAGTTTTGTATTGTTTCCAAGTTATAAGGATACGCAGCTTGACCTTTGTATTTGGTTCCAAGTTTTATGAGTCATGACTCTGTAAATGTTGTGATATTTCTCAGTTGTATGCTTATTGCAATGATCTAGAAATTTGATCTAGTATGACAGATCGTGAGAATCTTTAACCTCTTTAATATTAAAAAAAAAAAAACTCATGGCTTGAATATCGTTTAAACCGAAATCAACATTACATTTTTGGTGGAAAACCAAAATCAAAAAATGTAGTCTGTGTAAACATTATTAAATGGAAAGCAAAACAACGTAATTTTTAGAGTTTCAGCCTCTTTTCAAAACTAAGAAGGCTCTCAGTTCTACTCCACAACTTCAATAAGGGTGGGCTCGTAGTCAGCGGGAGCCACAAATCCATGGAGGTTCATCACGGTAGCAGCTACATTGGCAAGTCCTGGTATCTCCAGATCCTTGCGGAACCTCACTCCTTCAGACAGTCCTGGTCCTCCAATGGCAATTGGCACCTGCAACACATTCCAATCAGTATCCACAATGCCACATAAAGTCTATACCAATGTATTAAGTTACTGTAATAACGCAGAACACAGATATGGACTTACTGGTTTGAGAGTGTGGGAGGTAAGAATCTGAAGCTTCCCTTCTTTATCCAAAGCAGGCTTTCCAGCCTTATCCCTCTTAACCATGTCCTCTGCGTTTCCGTGATCAGCAGTCACAACGTAAATGCCTTTCACTTGTTCAATTGCATCTAGGATCATCTGCAAAAACCAAACCAGGCCCAACACCATTAGTGGACTGAGTCACTCAACCATATCATCAAGACTCTTCAATGCACTTTTAAGAAAAAAAAGAAAATTAGTACCTTCACAGCAACATCCGCAGCCTCGCAAGCAACAACCGTTGCATCAATGTCACCTGTATGTCCAACCATATCACTGTTTGGCAAGTTAACTCGCACCTGATCAAACTTGCCACTTAGAATCGCGTCCCTCGCCTTCTCAGCAATCTCCAATGCCTTCATCTTTGGCTTGACATTGAATGAGATTCCACTGTCACTTGGGATTTCAACATACTGCTCCAGTTTCTCGTTGAAATATCCTGATCGGTTTCCATTCCAGAAGAATGTCACATGCCCAAACTTGACCGTCTCACTGTTTCACATACATTGACATATATACATGTTCAGTTCAAAAAAAAAAATCCAAGCTAGATCATTAGCATGATATAGACCACTAATGAGCAAAACAACTACAATATAAAAGAAGAAAGAAGTTTAAGAACCTGCAAGCAAAAGTACTGACGCCATTGTGAGTCAAATATTCACCAGAGGTTCTATCAATCTCCGGGGGAGAAACAAGGTAACGGCTCGGAAGCTTTAGCTCTCCATCATACTCAAGCATACCAGCGTAACGGATCTTTGGGAACCTCACGCGGTCAAACTTGTCAAAGTCCTCGTACTCAAGCGCCTTGGCGTGCATAACCATACGGTCAGCCCTGAAGTTGAACGTGACAACTGCATCACCGTCCACGATAGGACCAACGGCTTTCCCTGCGTCGTCAACAATCACAAACGGAGGGAGGTACTGGTCGTTAGCGCCAGGCTCCTTCCTCAGAGTCTTGACAGCTTCAACAGCGTTTTTGAACTTGTGGGGAGCTTCTCCAAGCACCTGAGCGTCCCAGCCACGCTTCACAACACCCCAATCGTTCTCGTACCGGTCCAGAGTCACGTACATACGGCCTCCACCAGAGGCAATCTGAGCGTCCACGCCGTTCTCACGCAGCTTAGCGAGGTCGGCTTCGAGAGTCTCCACGAATCCGACGCTTGAACCGTCCAAAACATCACGACCATCAGTAAGAATATGGACACGGATTCTCTTAGCACCACGTTCAGCAGAGCCCTTGATCAGCAACTACACAAGAAACACAACAAAATATGTCTAATCAACAACAATCAGACAGAAGTTAAACATGTAGAGTGTTGAAGAAAAAAGATCAATACTTGGAGCTGGTCGAGACGAGAGTGGACTCCACCGTCACTGAGAAGTCCAACGAAGTGCAAAGTGTTCTTCTCGAAAGACTCAGAGACGTATTTGAAGCCTTCACCGTCGAAGATTTTGCCGGAAGCGAGAGCAATGTCGCAAAGCTTAGCACCTTGAGCGAAGATACGACCAGCACCGAGTGCATTGTGACCAACCTCACTGTTTCCCATATCGTCTTCACTAGGGAGTCCAACAGCTGTTCCATGGGCTTTGATCAACGTCCATGTATCAGGACGTCCCTGTAAAAAAAGGTGAAGATTAGTATAGTTCGACGGAATAATAAAACCCTAAACCCTGACGCAAGAAATAAAAATCCAAATTTTTATAATTGAGGTTTAACTGAAATAAATTACTAATAATTAAATCCTCTACTCTATACCATAAATTCACAAAATAAATAACCAAATTTTCAGTGATAAAAATCAATAAATGTAAGAAATTAAACCCTTTCAAAAAAAAAAAAATCAATCACCAAATTATTTTAAATAAATAAGTCTTTAAAAACAAATATATATAATAAACCAACTGATTATTTAACTAATTAAAATAATAATCTACTGAATATCCAACAGAAACTGAACCGAAAATCAATTTTGTTTCGTTTCGGTTCAGCCGGTTCGAAGAAAAATTCCAGACCTAGTTAGACTGTTTGTTACAATAGCTCTGACTTATGTACATACTTTTCATAACCGGTATAGTCAAACCACGGTTTATATTAAACCGGACGTACAACTTGATTAACTCTAATAACCTATAAGAGTAGGATAATAAGGTACATACGTTTTTAAGAGAATCCATGGTGGGAGTAGGAGCGGTGTGGATGCAGTTGTACTCATCAGGGGCAGATTCACCCCAGCCATCTAAGACGATCAAGGCGATGGTTTTGCCCTTGGGGAGCTTGGGGTGGTCATCTAGTTTCCAGGCGGAGTTGGTAGCCATAGCTGAGGTTTTGTGATGCGATCGAAAAAAAGCTGTTCAGACAGATCTGAGAAAGAGAAGTGAGTTTGGTGAGGACCAAGGGGCGGCTTTTAATAAGAGTCAAGTTTGGAGATGGGCCCACGTAATGACTAATGGGCCAATTGTATTTCACGCAAATTTAATATTTAGAGGCTCCGAATATTCTTTTGTTTTCCTTTTTTGTTTGTTTCTCTTGTGACTATGCTTTTGTAAAGATACTCTTATATTATACTAATACTTACCATTTTGTTCTTTTCTTCTATATATTTTTAGGAAAAATATATCGTCAAATTTGTAATATAGTGTGAAAAGAATAAGGAAAAAGACTTTCTGAAAACGTCTGTTGATTGGCCTATTGTTCTTACTGCCATTTCTTTTATTTTTTCTTAATGGAAGTAAAACAATACTTTCATTTCTCCAGTCCTATTTTTTAATCGTATTATGGAAAATATTGCCTTGTTACTTACTTCAAGTATTTAATAGTCCTAGTATACGAAATATTGGCTTATTTCCATTACACAATTTTTACTTCCATCTTTTCTTTTATTATAGTGAAGCATTAAGGAATACAGTTCAGGAATTTTACCATATCGTAAAAAAAAAATATGGGAATTTAAAACAATATAAACATAATTTTTCAACGGTTATAAACATAATTTCTCAACGGTTTTCTTCTATGCTATAATAAACATCTGACTTCTTATAACGATTCTTGAATATATACTATTTTTATTAAACTGGCCGGACAAGCGTTGATCATCCTGATCCAGTTAGTGTGACCATGATGTCTGAATATTTTTATTTCTAGACTGATAAACAGAAGGCATTGATCATGCTAAATTCATCTTTCTTTATCAATTTATTAAGGCATTGTCCATGAAAAGGCCTTAAGCAGTGCAGGTTCTAATGAAAACTTTACACTCAAACAAGTAAAAGGAGAAAACAGAATACGAATGAAACAAAGCTAGAAACACCGGAGGAAGAAGAAGCAGAGTTGGGGAGCCTCGGATAATCATCAGGAGAAGGCATAACACATTCATCTCCATTGAACAAGATCCTCCTTGGAAAAGCCCAACCGTTTTTGAAAGTGAAATTCCCTATATCCTTCCCTAGCAATATCTCTGTTTGCACATTTCCAAGCTCTCCTGCTTGCAGCAAAACATCATTGTAAAACTTGAGTCCCCAAAACATCCCTGTGTCATCTGAAACCACACCAACAAAAGTTAAAGACTTAGAAGATGTAATAATTTGAATGAAATAAATAAAAAAATTACTTACTGATGCTTTTGTGAAGAGGTGTCATGGGTTTGTAGTTAAAGCTGAAGACTTGTGTAACGTTATTCAAGTTTGGATGAAGCACCAATAAGTTCCAGTCAGAGTAATTCTTCATCTTATTGAGGTTCGTTGCTGTGATCTTAACCCTCCAATACTTTTTGTAGTTCACTTTGACATGCCAGTGTATGTGGATGGGACACATATGATTCGTACACTGCACCACAGGAGATACTTCCACATGTGGATCATGTTTCTGTTCCAAAAGTGGCGGCATCTCACCAGGCCTGAACAAGCCAGCAAGAAAAAAAAACCTCAGGGCTATGTCTTAGGACACAAGGCATAACAAAAAAAAACATTGATGAAGAGTTAATAATTACTTGACGCAATTGGAACTCGAAAAGCCGCAGCTACATGTAGGGCAAGGAACAATGTTTTGGTAGTAGAAAGCAGAGAGTGAAACGCAGCATTTTGGTGATTGTGATGACTTAGTCTGAGAGTACACGCACTCTGCCTCCCATGTTGCTGCTCTCAACATCAAAACACACAATACCAAAAATGTATGTCAAGTGAATTAAACGGGTACATACATTTTAACAGACAACACTTAAAAATGTATGAGTAATTTTATTATAAACAGATATATTTTTATTTAGCGGGCATGCTAATTAAATAAACATCCCCGCTAAATAACCGGACTAAATTGACCAACCTTATATAAGTCCGCTTATTTTCACATATGATAAATGGACCACGGACCATACTTTTATACGAGGTTTGTTATATTTGTGGGCGTTAAGCCCATTTTAACATCTCTAGTCAAGTCCATAGAAAAAATAGCAAGAATGTTTCAGCAAGAAGATGGAGTTCTTTACCTAGAGCTTGTGTTTTGCGTCGACCCTTATCAGTACTATACTTAGTAGGGTCCACGGACGTGGCATTGCTGCAGGTATAACCAGGGACACCTATATCAAAATCATAAGGCATAGTGAACTCTCCAGGGTCGTCAGGAAAGCTTCCGATGGTCATGCGGAAAGCAGAGACGTGGTTGATGCGGTCCTGAGACATAGAAGTCAAGACACCTCCACGGCAGCAATTAGAGACTTGCATGTTGAAAGGAGCTCCGGGAAGAAGGTCGAGGATGGTCGGTCGCCTGAGACAGCAGTGAGGGAGTGTTTCACTGGAGGCAAAGGCTGAGCAGTTGCCTTGCTCCGTCGTCTCAGCTCCTCTCATGTCCCATATCACTGTTTTGTTTACCCAATGCCAACTCAGCTTCCATCCTGGCTTCTCCACGTGGCGATACTCTTGCTTGTTCTCTATTTTTACTAGTACCTGTAACATTTTTGATTCTCAAGCATTTGGTATATAGAATATATATAATCAGATGTCATGATCGATAGAATATTAGAAAAAAAATCATTTTATGAGAAAATTTATATATGAATATATATACGTCAAAACTAATATGAATAAGTATTCAAAAAGGACTATATTACTACATAATCAGACTTTACAAAAACGTCAAGAGAACCACAAAAAAAAAATCAGATGTTCTGATCGATCGAATACTAATAGTAATAATATCATTTAATGAGAAAACTTATACATCATAACTAATTTTGAACTATCCAACAAAGGCTATATTACTACATAATCAGACTACACAACTTCAAGAGAACCAAAAAGTAATAATAATCAGATTTACAAGTTTAACGACAAGACTGTTGACAAAATCAATTTACTCGAGATGGAATGGAGAAACAAACGTTTGAGTTAACTTCTTCATCTCAAGCTGAAGATTCGGACACTATTTTTACCAAATAATAATCATTATTTATACAAAACAAAATTAAACTAGCAAAACCTATGCAGAGGAAATAACAAGAAAGAAGAAAAATTACTGTGTGATGGCCAGGTGATGATTGAAGAAGATCCCATTTGATGATCATTTCACCATATGGATCCAAGGGGTCGAACCCATCTGCAACCATTTAATCACTAATCATACTGAGAAAACTCAATTCACATGTTATATTTTAATAAGAATAGAAGACTTACGTGTGGATGGTGAGATTGTGAAGAGGATGGTAGTGACGGCAAACAAAAGCTTTAGCATTGCACTCGTGTGTTTGTATTACAAATGATGAACAAACGAAAAAAGAGAAGAAACAAGTTTTATTTTCTAAGAGAAAGAGAGAGAGATAGATAGAAATCTCAAGAGTTAAGGGTGACAACTCGTGTTTCCATGTTGAAGAGAGAAAGATGATTAAAGCAAAGTGGTTCAGTGACTGTTAGTGCTTGAACAAAGAGTTTTGCATTTGTGACACTCTTTACTCTTTTCTTTCCATTTTTGGTTTTTACATACTTTTATTTTTATCTAGCTATTAGCTGTAAACTAAACTCGGTTTGCCTTACTTGTACAAAAACCAATGGTGTACTTTGGTGGGTGGCAGCTATTATTTCTATAAGTGTGAGAGAGATCAATGCTTCACGTTCTCTTCTTCCTGAAATGTTATATTACTTTACGTTTAAGTTTTTATTTTCTGTAAATCGCATGGTCATGGATTAATCTAGAGAGAAGAGTTTATTCTCTCTATGATGTCATTGGTTATACTACTTTTTATTAATTGAAGATAAACCAATCTGTAAATTACAATTATAAGCCTCAATTTATTCACATGCAATTAAAAATGTTGACTAAATAGGTTATTAAAATACACGTATGTGTATGTATATATTATATATGCGTGTGTAATTAAGAAACTTTCGGTTGGGTTTCCTGTAAAGTTTAGAACCCTGTAATTACACACGCATATATAATATATACATACACATGATGTTAAGAGTTTTTAAGGCTCCTAACACAAATGTTGTAGTATAAATGATTGTCGAACCAGTTCTGAGAGATATGAAAGCACCGAGAATGCAAGTAATCACTTAATCTAAGTGCAACCAATGGTTTTTAAAAGGGTTTTTAAACTATAACTAACTAAAAGGAATAACTAAATGATACTTTCTTAACTATGGGAAAAGAGAACTCATGGATATAGGGATTAGACCTCGGGTGATC
>NC_027755.1:19067099-19068134 GCF_000695525.1 Brassica oleracea var. oleracea
ATAATCGACAGCCACAAGGATGTATTTGTTTCCAAAGGATGATGGAAATGGTCCCATGAAGTCAATACCCCACACATCAAACACTTCAACTTCAAGGATTGGATTCTGAGGCATCTCATTCCGATCCATGACACTGTGTAAGGATCCCATCAATCTCCTCATTTGCAACAACTCTTCTATAAAGCTGATCTTTGCAGAGAATGTAGAGATAGGGTTCATCCCAGTAGTATCTCTTCACATCCTTGTAGAACTTCTTCTTGGCATAGCCCACAAGATTCAAAGGTTCTCTTCCTGTGGCTAGGTAGTTCTCCAAATTAGCATACCAAGGTTCCTTCTCTTCTGTTGCCTTGACTTCTTCCAGCTTCCTACCAGTCTCACAAATTGTTATCACTGCTTCAATAGCCATGATCTGCTCCCCAGGAAGTCCTTCGTCAATAGGAATACCAGACTCTTCCCTCAACCTGGACAAATGATCAGCTACACCATTCTCAACTCCGGGCTTGTCTTTACTCTCCATATCAAACTCTTGAAGCAAAAGGATCCACCTCAAAAGCCTGGGTTTTGCATCCTTCTTGGCCAAAAGGTGTCTCAAGGTAGCATGATCTGTGTACACAATGACTTTAGACCCCATAGTGCCTTGTACTCAAGCTCCACTGGCAGATGGCAAGCTTTCCCATACACTAGGTTGAAAGGTGTGGTGCCCAGTGGTGTCTTGTACGCTGTCCTATAAGTCCAAAGTGCATCATCGAGCTTATTGGACCAACCCTTCCTTGTGATCCCCACAATTTTCTCCAAGATAGACTTGATCTCCCTGTTAGAAATCTCAACTTGGCCACTTGTTTGGGGGTGATAAGGGGTTGCCACCTTGTGCTTCACACCATTCTTCTTGAGAAGTCCCTCAAGCAGTTTGTTAATGAAGTGGAAACTGAAGGTGGCTTCCTTGCACAGCAGCCTGGTCAAAGGTCTAGTTATCATGGAGAAGTCCTTCATGAACCTCCTGTAGAACCCAACATGACCAAGAAAACTCCGGATGTC
>NC_027755.1:19068234-19069165 GCF_000695525.1 Brassica oleracea var. oleracea
CACATGGGTGAATGGATAAAACATTAGAAATATGCAAGATATCAACACATATGTGTATTTTAAGAACCTAGAAGCAAGAAATCCCGAATAAAATTGCTCTAAGGGGGTAAATCAAAGATGAGAGATTTGTAATTAGAGACGAATGTGACTGAAAGATGTGTTTTTCACGCGCTCTTTGGACTTCTCGGTTCTCTGTTTTGCATGCACTGGCAAGTTCAGTACCACTATACAATAAAAACAACCCCACTTTCTATGTGATAGTTTTCTACTTTTCTTCATCATGTTACACTACATAAAAGTATATGGAAATTCTTGTTCCGTGTTGTTATCAACCAAATAGATTCGGTTTAAAAATGCGTGACATGAAATCCAATGATAAACTTTTAAACTGCATGACTCATGATGATATTCATATTATTAATTTTTTTTGGAAACTTCTATAAGTTTTATTGGATAGAGTTCTTAAATGGTAAAAAGAACTAGTGAGTGGTGACTGTACATACACATAATTTTGTGAATGTGTGTTTATACTTGTTTCCATGGAAAGTAAAACCTTTAACATGGGAGTTATTCCCCTAAATAATTAAGGGCACCCCAATAATTAAGCTTATGTTATGAAAAGAACTGGAATTTTATTATATCGCAGGAATTTAAATAAATCAAAATTTTATACCCGTAGATAGGAGATAACACTGATAACAATAGAGAATTTGTTATTAAGAAGGAGAAGAGATGGTGTAATCGTGTTTTTCAAATGATCGAAAAACTTCGTATTTATAGAAGAAAAATCACTGTGCAAATAGTGACAGTGGGACCCACATCTTTTATTATTTCAACATATGTGTGCGCCTCTTTGTTTGAAATTAAGTTTTCGTAACACTCCCCCTTGGGGACCAGTGTCACTCTCCGCTCTCGCTTAACGTCTTTGTTG
>NC_027755.1:19072554-19094549 GCF_000695525.1 Brassica oleracea var. oleracea
CCGACCAATTAATAATAAACAGAATATAAGGCGGCTCGGCCGACCAATAAATAATAAACAGAATATGAGGCGGCTCGGCCGACCAATAAATAATAAACAGGATATAAGGCGGCTCGGCCGACCATTAAATTAATTAAATTACTAATAAATAATATAGGCGGTATTCCGGCCATTATAACATGATATAAATAATAGTAGAGGCGGTATACCGACCATTATAACAGGATATAAATGATACAAATAAATTTTACCGAATCGCAGAGTGATCGTGCTGATAACGTGTTATGAAAAGAACTGGAATTTTATTATATCGCAGGAATTTAAATAAAGCAAAATTTTATACCCGTAGATAGGAGATAACACTGATAACAATAGAGAATTTGTTATTAAGAAGGAGAAGAGATGGTGTAATCGTGTTTCTCAAATGATCGAAAAACTTCGTATTTATAGAAGAAAAATCACTGTGCAAATAGTGACAGTAGGACCCACATCTTTTATTATTTCAACATATGTGTGTGCTTCTTTGTTTGAAATTAAGTTTTCTTAACGGCTTAAAAGTATTATGTTTTCTTATAAAGAAGATTTATCTTGGTATGCTATATATTTAAGGCTCAAATTGCTTGTCGTACAAATAAAGCGAATTTAGTTGTTGCACTTTTTCTTTAATAAAAATAACTTTAGGTTGCAGACGGGAAAGAAACAAGAACGTCTGCATTATTATTGAGCTAATTTCACATAAGGATTTATTGACATAAAAGCTTGTCACGTAGATGAATCACATATATATCTTCATGCAATGCAGGTCGAGTACATACAAATGTATTGAGCTAATGAGTTAACAACAAAAAATCGTTTATTATTATGCATCATTGTTTCCTTAATTCTGATAACTAATTGAAACCTTACTATGATAATAAATTCACCGGACTTAAGGGTAAACATTTTCTAAAGCAGCCAATAGGCTCTCTTTGTTGTTCTTTATGATGACACGAAGGCCCCATCCTCAATTTTTATAGTTGAATTTTTTGGTTTGTCGTTGATAAGATAGCTAGTAAAGCAGACAGCGAATATGTATTCAACAAATTGTGAGTATTTCATTAGAAAAAGAGAGACAATTCATGAGAAAGAAGGAAAGAAACATATATAAAAGCTTTTTCTTTACATTATTTTATGCTTTATGCTCCCCAACTATACCAACTCATTATCTAACTCTTTGTTAATTCATCATTTTTATACTTTAAAGGCACATAATTAATAGATAATTTCGCTTTGATAACTGTGTATATATATTAGACACAGCCATAACGACACAAAAGAGTGTGTTTTATTTCTTCTTTTCACTTCCTTCACACACAAACAGAGGAATAATAAACTAGACACTGTCGATGATTACGTGAAAATACCAAGTTTTGGTATTGATTCTCAATTTTTAACTTAATCTAGAGCTGTGAGTTTGCTCTTGTGATAGTTTCCTTTGTTCTTTTTCATTTTATTTGTGTTATTGACAAAAAATAGAGGAGGAGGAGAGTTTGAAGGTGTTCATATCTTTGAGATAAATTCTACACACCACGAGAATTCAATCGACTTCAAAAGCTCAAAGCTCGCATGCAACAAGGAGAAAATGAACGAGTCAAGTTCGTGGAGCATCTACAGTGCCAGATATGGAGAGAGTGAAGGGCCATGGAGATCTTCTACGTCGATGAGTGCGATCTCCTTTGGATTCGTAGCTACGGCGATACTCGTCTCCATGTTCTTGATAATGGCCATCTTCGAGCATCTCTTCAGGCCTGAGAATTCTAGTTTTGATTCACCACATCGGATCAGACAACGACAGAACCAGAGCAGTGATGGGTCCGGTCAGTTCCAGAAACTTGCTATTCAAGCATCCATGGTAAGCAAACCAAAAAAACAAAAAGTTGTTTTAGCATTTCTCAAAAGAATTTTTGTCTTTTTTTTATAAAGCCAAAGCGCATTAACTTGCCACCGTTAGTATTAGTTCTTCTTTATCTTTTTTAAAAATAAAATAAAATTCGTTTCCGTGCAAAAAACTTTGGAAATTAAACATTTTTCAAAATAAAATAGATTGTAAAGTGAAAAGCAAGGCTCAAGTTGAACCTTTATTCTTTGTTTTCTTGCAGAATAAGCAGGAGTTAACCAATTGTGTATCATAATAACGATTAACGAGTATCTACTATCTATTGTTATGTGCTAAAGTTTTGACATTAACTATAAGGAATATGACGTGGTATAGGTTCCGGTGAACATGGCGGCGGATGTATCGATCGTGATGCCGGGAAAGAATCTGCCGTCGCACATAGCTTTGCCGGCTCCTTTACCTTGTGGAAGAGAAGGCAAGCATTCGTTGGCCTCACCACCTCTAGCATCTCTGCTAGTATAACTCGTTTTTTTTCTGACTCATTTAGTGGATTAGTGTTAAACCATGTTGATATAATTTAAAATGCATTAAAGGACAAACAAGAGATTGATCAACCAATGGAAGTTCGATATTTTTCTTTTGTTCTTTAGCTACATGCTTACGTTATCAATGTATAATTCGTTGTATAGTTAAATAACTTAACCAATATTTTGTCCATTCGTTTTTTTGTTGTTGTCATACGGCTATATAAATGAATTATTTTGGGATAAATCACTTTTCGACAAAAAAAACTGTCTAATCCAATTTTCAAAGAAATTTTAGACATCGAAGAGAAAAGAGAAGCTGATGTAAAAATCTTATTCTGTTAAAAAAATTTTGATTGGATTGAAAAAAGAAGAAGGAAAAAACTCCAAAATGTATATATTTTTACAAAATTAAATTATTGTAGAGATTTTAAAGGCAAGGCCTAAAATATCAAAGCTTCAGTTATGTCTATAATCTCATTGTTGCATGGATGCTACAAAGTAATATTACAAGAACTTTCTTATAGTTTCCAAATGAAATCTAAAACTTCATATAGCTTCTTTGGCATTTGCTTCAGTACTTATAATGCGCACAGATTTTTCCATTAGGAAGAGATCATACATATATGGTGACCTCAGGAACCAGTGTGGAGCCAATCATGTGAATAACAAGCCCACATGGATCATAGTGAGCAACATACAGCAAAAAATATCCTTCTCTTCACTCTTCAGTCCTTTGAAGCTACTTGTTTCTGTAGAAGCGCTCTCCAACCAATATCACTCCTGAAGAAACCTCCAGGCCAGTTGATCTGTCCCACCGCCGTATACACTCTTTCTCGCGCCTCTTCCAAGTCTCTACCCTTCGCCGTGACCCCAAGAACACGTCCCCCACTCGCCACAACGTTCCCTTCTTCATCAAGACCCGTTCCCGCATGGAAAACCTTCACTCCTGGAGCAACCCTCTCAGCTTCCTCAAGGTTTCTAATGATGGATCCTTTCTCGTAAGCACCAGGATAGCCTCTGCTCGCCATTACAACCACCATTGCTGAATCTCTAGACCAATCCAGCGTCACACCCTTTAGCTCTCCTCTACAAGCCGCTAGCAAAACTTTGGCTAAGTCAGACTCTAGACGCATCATCAGTACCTGCGTTTAACCAAGAAGCTTCAAGAGTCGAACCAAGAAACTAAACCGGTTTAATCTTTTTTCCTCACCTGACATTCTGGATCTCCAAACCGGACATTGAACTCAATCAGCTTAGGCAAACCGGACTTCTTCTCAATCATGAGACCAGCAAACAGAACACCAACGAACTTACATCCTTCTTCAGCCATTCCTTTAACAGTAGGATGAATTATAGTCTCCATCACCACATCCTGCACCTCCTTGGTCAAGACAGGAGCAGGAGAATACGCTCCCATCCCTCCTGTGTTAGGACCGGTGTCTCCATCTCCAACCCTCTTGTGGTCCTGAGCAGATTCTAGAGGAATGGCGTTTTCTCCATCCACAAGCGCAAAGAAGGAAGCTTCTTCTCCCTCAAGAAACTCCTCCACTATCACCTGACACCCTGCAGCACCAAACACGCCTTTCACCAGCATGGAGTCGACAGCTTCGAAAGCCTCCTCTAGCTCCATGGCGACAGTGACTCCTTTTCCAGCTGCTAGTCCGTCTGCTTTGATCACGATCGGTACCCCTTGCTCTTGAATGTATTCTTTAGCAGCAGTGGCATCAGAAAATGTTTTATACTGCAATCAAATTCAGTTTCAACTGCATTAAGCTACATCAAAAATGGAAATCCTTATGTTAAGTTCAAAGATACATAACAATAAGCTCAGTGTTCTAAAAATCTGTCTAGACGGCAAATCGGACCTAAACAAAACGATTTTTCTTGGATTTTTTTTAAAAACTGGTCTAGGAGTATAAATAATTGGTCCAGGCGCCACATGAAAATAAGCTCAGTGTTCTAAAAATCGGCCTAGACAGCAAATCGGACCTAAATGAAACGATTTTCTTGGATTTTTTTTTAAAAAAAAACTGGTCTAGACGTTCAATTAATCTTCAAATAATTGGTCTAGGTGCCCTTATAATCAATAATCCTCTATAAAAATAGTTTAATTGTCGTCTATCGATTTCTTGAACATTGTGTAAGCTGCTAATAAATTACTGTTATGTAACCAACCAACACATAACAGAATCTGCTACATTTAGTCCTAGGCTAGATACACAAGACCTAAAGCTAAGAGCTGAGCCACTGGCCATCTTCAAAGCTTAAAACTTTATGGTATCTGAATAAGAACAAAGTTCAACTATCCAATCAACATAAGTTTTTTCATTTGTCATATGAAAGAAGTTCTTTTAATAATTGTGCAAACCTTAGCAGTAGGGATATTGTACTTGTGGCAAAGATTCTTCATAAAGTTCTTGGAGCCTTCCAAAGCAGCAGCTTGAGAAGAAGGTCCAAAGGTGAGTATACCAGCGCTAACCAGGTCGTTAGCCAAACCGGCAACAAGAGGCACTTCAGGACCAACAACTACCAAACCCACATTATGTTTTTGACAGAAGGAGATGACAGCTGAGCTGTCTGTTACGTCGAGGTCAGGTACGCAAGCGGCGTCTCCGGAGCTCGTGATGCCGGGGTTTCCAGGAGCGCATAGCACAGAGTTGCAGGAAGGAGAGCGTTTCAAGGCGTGACAGAGGGCGTGTTCTCTCCCTCCGCCGCCGATTACAAGAACTATCACTCTCTCTTCTGCAGTAACTGAAACGAAGTTAGTACACTGAATATTAAGCGAGCAAAAGGGTATCGCTGGAACTTACCAGCGCCGCCGTTACAGCCGGGAGAAACTGAAATAGAGGGCTCGGACTCTGACGTGGCGCAACGAATCCAAAGTTGGCGGCTTTGGATACGGTTGGAAAGGAAACGAGAGCGAAGGGCGTGATTGGTGGTCGAGAGCTTGAGAGGAGCAACAGAGGAAGAAGGAGAAGTAGAGGTGGCGAGACGGAGAGAGTTGAGAGATGGTTTTGGGGAGTTGTTGTTGTGGGAGAAGAGATTGAAAGAAGAAGATGAAGGGTGGAGATTAGATGTACACAACGACATCTCGGAAAGTTGGAACCCAAGTTTGCAAAAGAGATGAAGAGAGACACAGAGACAGTTAAAGTTGCAGTCTTTGAGAGAGTTTGACTCAGACCAGATTCGCTCAAAAAGGGTTTAACAGAGCACTCCCTTCGTTTGTTTTTGTTCGTTTACCTTTTCCTCAGTGATTTAATTAATTATTTCTTTAGCTTTGGTATTGTCTAATATTTTTTTTTGTATGATTGAATGTAAAATATTTATATATTTGTTTATATGTATTTTTAAACACAACAATTTAATAGGAGAGATCTTTCAACAGTCAGTAGTGTTAACTGATAATATATATATATATATTTATAAATATTTTTTATTTTACATTATAATGTGACAGATGGTGATATTAATTTATTATTTACATGTATTTTGAATTTTAAACATTTTTAGTTCTTGGTAACAAATAACTAGGTATTGGATGCTATTTTACGATAAATCACGTTAATTAAAAATATTTTTAATTCGCATATAATATTTTTACGATAAAATGTTTCACATTATTTTAAAATATTTAAAAGTATACAATATTTGGTTAGTTAAACTTTCACTATTTTGTAATAGAAATTTTGTTTTTTCCATTATGAAGTTTTTTTTATAAAAGGAATATTCGTGTTTTAAATATTTATTAATTGAAAGATTGACATATTTTCCGGTTATGTGATAGTATATATGAAAATCATATTCTGGTTGTTCATTTTCTATATCCATTTTCCTAATTTTTTTTTTTTAATCTAATATAGGACTCAAGAGTCAAAAATATAGATTGTAATCATTGTAATCAAAAGATTTGATATCTTTTTAGTTAATACTAGTGGTAGCGCCGGGTTCATGTGTTTTATTCCTAAATGAATTTATAATTTATTTTATGGTCTTAGTAAAGAAAATATGTTTAAAAACATGAAGATGGAAATAAGTTGAAAGAGAATGACATTTTTTTTCCAATCCATTTGATAGTGGTTAGCGATCGTAATGTATAAATTTATTTTGAAGTTTCTTAGTTCAAAGTGAAATAGATAAATGGTTGTGACTGATCGATTCAATAAAAGTATAGTAAAAAGCAGATAGTTGTAACAAAGTTAATTTAGTTGAAATTTAAACATAAAGTAAAAGTGATGTTCAAGAAGGAAAAATGTAAATAATTGTGTTTGTTTTGTGATTATCTTGTTTGAAGAAAGATAAAAAAAATTGTTTTATCCTTTTAAAATAATAACAATCCCCACATATTTTTTCAATGTCAAAAATGTGGTAATTTGTTGAGGGATTCATGTGGAGAAATATCGGTTAAATTATTTGTCTTCGAAAGGAACTTAAATCCTATAGTGAATTATTAATCATGGTCCAGTAGTGATCGGACTTGAATTGACTATTTTTTCCAGTATAGCTTATCCATTTTTTCTTTTCATCTTCAAAATTTCCTCTTTAAAATAACCGTTGCGGGGAATTTGTTTTCATTTAACATTGTGTTTAACATTTGTTTTCTAAATTTGGTTATATATTATGTGTAAAGTTACTTAGTTTAAAAAAAAAATCATTTTCGTATATCATTGTTGGGTGTTATGATATTTAACTCCAGTATTAACTAAGTTTTTCTAATACAATTATTACGCTAGAAGTTATGTTCTATTTTTATAATTATTACGCTAGAAGTTATTACTTAATAATTGGATTACTTAATAATTAATATCCATAAATATGTTTTACTTTTCTTTTATAATTTATCTTTTTATTGCATGTATAAAAACGTAACCATCGGTTTGGCTTACTCTTCTTTACTAATTAAGATTTATTTTATCAGTTGATTTTCATCATTCAGATATTAACATCATAATTATTATTTACAAATTTTTTAGGATAATAATTTAATTTAGAAAACATTGTATTATTTTAAAACGTTATCGTCACATTTACTATCAAATTATATATAAAGTTATACAAATTTTACTATATAATATCTATAGGTATATAGGGATAACGATTAGCATGATCAACTTATTGCACAAGTATATGACAAAGTATTGTTCATATTTTTTCTTCGATTTTAAGGCATTCATGTTGTCTAATTTGCTCCAAGCTACAGACTCATCATGGAGAGTAATGGCATTCTCTTTGATATTGACCATTGCAGCAGCTTCTTTAAAGCTCGCTCTTTCCATCATATCCCTAGATTATGTAATAAAGAGGCTGATGCAGTGGCAAAATCAACTCTCTTATCTCTAAACTTGACATTTCTTTGTGGTGTGTAAACTTGCTTTTATTTTAGTGAATCGTAGCTAGGTCAAAAAATGTGATTAATTTTAATAATATTCGTTTGGTCTTTATCACATTATTGTTTCATTGTAACAAAAGCAGTCTAGGATCATCGGAAATTAAGTGAGATGTTGTAATTTAGAGAATAAGGTAAACATTATTGTTTCTTATTTTGTATATAAGAATCTATATATATAAAAATATGTTTGCCTCACTCCTGCTTTGCCACGTCATAAAGTCGGTTCCTGACACGCCGACATGTGTCCGGGTTGGATGGTACTCACCGTTTCACTTAATCACAATTATTAATGGGCTTTTCTCTTTTTGTTAATAAATATTTCAGATCAGTGTTTTGGGCTTAACATAATTGGGTTTTTGGGCTGTAGGGTAACACATGAGGGGGTCCCACATGAGACGGCTTCTTCTCCAAAAATAATGTCGACGAACGAAAGACAGATCTGCTGCGTTTTAACAACTCCGGTTCAAACCTACGGCCAATGAAGATTTGCTGCACCGGCCACGCTGAATTCCGATCAAGGTCAGTTGGAAGACGTCGTATTTGGCTGTTCGATTCCACTTCTTCTACCCTTGGTTGAATTTTGGAACCGTTATGGAAGTCGGTTGGATTCATGCATCCTCATTGACTATCACATTAAATCATTCAATGAACCCCTTCATTAAAACATTTTAACTCAAATATAACTAATCTTAACATAAATAATCCTTCGACACCCTAAAATTCTAAAAACCCATAAACATTATTATATACTTCTCTTAACAAAATTTTGCAAAACATACATACAAAGAGAATATACAATTACATCACAAAAAAAAGAACCATGAATTACTTTAGGAATAACTTCAAGTTTTGAGTCATATTCGCAAAAAAAAAAACCTTAAATAAGTTAGTTTAATTAAGAATATTATAAAACAAAACATTTGAATTAAAATAAATATTAAAAATATAATGTTATTTATCAGAGAATAGTGAAATTTACTGTCATTATAATTCAAAACAAAAAAGATAATTATAATGATCTCATAAGTCTTTCATTATTTTTTCGTTTATAATATTTTTTAATCTATTATAATTTTAAATTACTTCATAAATTATTATAAAATCACTTTTATTATAACTTCCCGCCCGTAGGGTGGGCCAGACCTAGTAAGTAAATATACAATATACAATACATAATAAGTAAACATCTTCATATATATTAAAATAAATAAAAAAAAATTATTGTTTGTCGGAAAATCTTAAGAGGCAAACACATAAGAAACAGTTCTTGTAAGTCGACAGATGATGATTTTCCACGATAAAAATCGATGATGACAAATTTGGTTACCATAATACTTTTTGTGTGTGACTGTGTATAAAAGTGAGAGCAACTTAGAAAATTAACATTAGATTTAGATTTAGTCTACAACTATTTGTTAGATGTTTTTTTGTTATTGTTCAGAAAAAAAGATGTTTTGTTAAAAATAATTGAGGTGACGTATCGTTATAAACTAAATTATAACAAACTTAAACAAAAATCTATTTTATGATTTTAAAAGTTAATTAAGTTTATGATTTGTAAAATAGATAGACAAATTTAACATGATAAATATATAAAAATTAAATTAATGAGAGGACACAAGAGGACACACGGTCTCGGATGCTGCTGCTGCTGCTGCACCTCTCTTTTGGTTTCAGAGATTCTTTTTACGTAGCAAAGAAAAAACAACGAATTTGGAAGCAAAACCTCTCTATCATGCGTTTTTACCAGGCATCTTAAGCGGCGTGATTTCCAAGCTGCGTCCGACCAATATGAGATAAACGGGACGTAATCAAAGGGGCTTCCTCGTCGTTTATCTCGCCTCCTACTCTTGGGCTCTCTCCACCAACATTCGGATTGAACTTATCTGAAGACTTCTTCCCCATCTTCCACTCCTATTATATATAATGCTCGTGTTCATCAGTTTGTTACATATTAACACCCACATATAAGGAAAAAAGGTATCTGGTTCCACATATATTTTGGAAATCTAGAGATTCTTTTTGTCTTTTAGAACCATTTATACCGTAGGCGTGATGATATTACTATGGGAGACTATCGGGTCTCTATAACAGTTTATAGATTCAATGCACCTATTTCTGGATTTGAACGAATCTGAAACAAGCCTGAGATGAACCGGCCTCATAACCTCAACCCTATAAAGAGTTACTGACCTTATTGATTCGATCTGGGAGACTGTCAGCAGTTGGTTGAGACGCCTTTACGTCCTTCACTTTTATGTAGTTGTACATAACGACGCCAATACCTAGGTCTGGTCGTGTCCTCAGATACTTAATATGCCGTAGTGTTCTTTGGTATACAATAGTACTGACTCCATGGTGTATTTGAATACTGAAATAAGCAAAATCACCAAACATTAGTCTTTCTCTCATTTAATTGATCATGTATGTAAATATATTACGAACTTCATTCTTGAAAATGTGTTTCCAAACACTGCAAGGCAAACTGAAGCAATCATTGAGCCACATTTTTAGCTTTAATCTTCCACAATATCATATAACTTACGGGTCAGTTCCACAGCCACGTCTATGTTGAAATCATGGAGATTTTGTTTCAGAAAGAAGACTTATCGTTAACGTAAAATGTCATGTAATTAATCTTGTTTCGACTCATCCTCTGTAAAAGCGGGTAATGTAGACCCAACTATGGTCTTCATCGTCTTAAGATTCTCGCCAAACCTGTAAGACCCTTACAAAAAAAAAACAAAGAAACTGAGTGATAAAATATAGTAGATGCTTTAACATTTGATTAATTAGGTTTACCATCCAATAAAGAAGTCATTGAATCTTGTTGTTGCCTGCTTATCTTCTGGAGTTAGTTAGGGGGACAGCAGTCAAAGCACCGTATATGTATATGCCAATGCCTACCGATCCCTGTTGCTTGTGCTGTGTAATAAAGTGGAGATACTGTCTTAGCTAAACACAGTAGTGCATATGGAAGACACAAAGAGAAGAACCTGAGATTGTTTCTTGTATAAGTTAGTAGCAGAAGGGTGTGTAGGGAAATTTAAGGCTCTGTGGTAGAGTTTCCTTTGGAACGATTAAGTTCAAATGGAAGGGAGCATCGACCAGGCGGTGGTAATCAGTCGTCATTAACTCAAGTGGAAAAGGTTGACCTCGTTTATTGTAGTCCAATGCAATAGAGATAGAGATAAAGGTATATATAAACGTACCCTGAAGTTTAGTCAAATACATAATCAGATTGCAAGGCTTCAGCTTGATTAGTATTTTCGTCACCGCCGTCTCTGCATATTTATCTATGCAAACTACAATAGAGAAGAAAAGGTGAAGCAAAACCCCATTGTTCCCTTATATTGTGAGTAAAGAAATATCATGAGATTTAGAAATCTCTAACCAGCTGTTGCTCAGAAAAAAAAAAAAAAAAAGCTCTAACCAGCTTCACGCTGGAAAACTTATTGTTCCTCATGATAAATATCTTGAATACATGCAAAGAAAACTAATGTTAACTGGACACCATTTTCATTTTAGCAAAGCTTTTGATATAGCAAAATCAATATGAGACTTGACTGAAGTCACCATTCTGGAATTAGCAAAACTAATGATAAGTTGTGTCTCAAATGTCATCTTATCCTATTCCAGTTCCCTTTCAATCTCCTTAAAGCTAGAAAAACCTGTAATAATGAACCCGAGGTAGATTAAGTGTGTGATGTATGCATAATCGACAATGCTAATCTGAAAATAATATTTCCAAAATGACTCGCCTTTTCAACAAGTTAAGAAATACGCATCTTTATGACTCCAATATCTTCTTGAGAAAGTTAATCCTATGGCCTTACTATCCCCACTATCTTCATGCTTCTCAGTATCATGTGCAGCACATCGACATAGTTACATTGGATTAATGTCAATACTGTCAGGACATGCATCCTAAAAACAAAACAAACCTTGTAAGACAACCTAAAAAGCACGTCAGGTATAAGTTGTACTATGAGAGATGAGTACTTCGAACCTTGACTTCCTTGTCTCTAACATATTCTACAAAGTTCCCATCAGCATAAAAGTATTCTTCGTCTTTCTCTGTGTCTACTGACTAAAAGCTTCAATCTGGATACTCTCTTTCCTGTGGTTTCCAACATTCTACAATGAGAAAATTACATCAGCATGATTCCATTCATGACAAAATCGAGTTATTGAAAGAAACATTACTTCTTCAAGGAACAAAAGGAAAAAAAAAGAGAAAAGTTTTGCGAGTATATTACCTCATAAGCCTCTCAAAGCTGCCTAGTATTGTGATGTTAAGCTCCTACTATACTCATCGGCAGCTTTTAGCACTTATTGAAGACTAAGAGATCAGCACCGACTTTAACCCTTAGCCGAATCTGATTTTCCTTCGAGGGTCTTCTTCACGGCAGAGAGAGATTCGTCGTACCAAATCGTGAGCAGAGGAATGTTTCGAGAAGAGGACGTGATTGGTTTTGTATAGATTGATTACACGGTCATCAACGGCATGGCTGAAGTAACAGGAGGAGATTTCTTTAGCTTTTGCTTGGTCTGTAATGGTTGAACAACCTAATAGGATTATTGAATTTATCTGGAGCTGAGATCACAGCTTCCATGCTCAGATACTGGATGTTCTTCTGAGAGGCAGAACCAGCAATTGGCTTGGCTTTCTTGAGATAAGGAGGTGAATTTACATTTAGAAAAGGTGAGAGATATTACGGTTTGTGGAAGAAGGTGAATCGAGAAAATTATTTTGCTCTTTGCCGGAGGCCAATCGACCTGTAAAAGTTACGAATGTATTTGATGACATGGCACATTCTTGACTTATCATTGGCTTGAATTTATATGCCTACGTGGACACCCTAAAAACTCTAGCTATATCTCCCTTTTAGTAGTGTGATGATAGCAATAAATTAGGGATACATTAAGTTAAGTAAGTTTGAATTTCATTATTGATATTATGATTATTTTAAAAATCTAATTAAGATAGGGTGCATCCAAAATTGTAATTAATATGCATAATGTATATGTCAAACAATTTCTAATTTACATAAATTGTAATCAATTTTCAAAAAGTGTGTTATTATAGGAATATTTTGGATAAAGGTAGCATTCAGGTTTGATTAGGGTTTATTTGGGTTTTTGTTTTTGTTTTTGGGGTTAAAGATTTCACCGCCATTCAGGTATTTATAAACTTTTGTTCGGTTTGGATCCTTGCGGATTTGGTTTGAATTCGGATATGTCGTTTAGATTATTTAAAAAATTAAAATTCATATATACTTTAAATTTCTCAAAATGTAAAAATAAAAATAATATATAACATATAAATTCAAAATACCTAACTTAACATAAAAATTAGTTGGGGAAATTTTACTTATAGACTTTATTTGATACCATTATTCAACTTTACCACCAACCAAATATATTTTCATAAATACCACATTCATTAATGTGTAAAAGACTAAATTACCCTAACCTAATCTTTTTCTCCATCGCGTTTTTTCTTTCTCTGTCGAGACCCATCGCCCCTCTCCGTCGAAATCGGTCTCTTTCCGTCGAGATCCATCTCTCTCCATCGAGATCCATCGTCTCTCTCCGTCGAGATCCGTCGTCCTTCTCCGTTGAGATTTATCGTCAAAACCTCTGGCATCAGATCATCTTTGATCACTTCACCGGTTTGAGGAGATTGTAGAATCTGGGTTTTTACCATTCAAGTCTATTTCAGGTTTATGGATTACGATTTGTTGCAATATTGAGATTCAGAATATTCATCAATCTGAAGAGGGTAAATGTTTGATTAGAGATGAGTATGCAATGTGATTTTGTGTTTTGAAATTTTATGAATTGGGTTTACGAGTTTATTAAAGACTCTGAGTATTGAGACTTTAGCACTGAAATCATTTATAAGGATTTATTAGATAATTTATAAGGGTTTTTAAAATTCAATTGTTATTTAGAGTAGAAGCTTAGTCTAAGTACTAGTCAAGATAGAGATGACATAGTGATAGTGGTTGCTAGAGAAATGTATTGTCAAGATTCTCTTGCTATAATAGTGAACCGGTAATTTCCATTCTCTTTTCAAAAAGCGAAGCTTTTAGATATTATCTTAATCTCCCTCTCTTTACGGGTGGTTCCAAAAAAGTCACATTTGTCTGTACATTTTCATGGCAGTTTATATCAATTGAGAAGAGACTACTGGCTCATAAGGATTCGCATTGCAACGTAATGCCAAAAGTTTGATCTTTTGTAATGAAACTTGACAGATTCTTTGTTACCAAGTGTACTTTAGATATGAACTCTGTTATTGTGCAGTCTTCAGAAGATTTGAAGAAGGAGATTGCTTCACTTGAGTTTGAACAGTATCTTCTCTCTCTTTACATGGCATCTTTTGATGAACAAGTTAGTTCATTCTCTCCACACACTGAAACAAGCTTAGTCTCACAATCAGACCTTACTGGGGTGTGCTCAGCTACCATTATCAAGCATCTCTTGTGTCTGAACGTTCCTCTTCATGTCCTTGGAGTTTCCAAGCCAGCTTAAAAGCCTTTTTTACAAATGTAAGTAGAACACATTGGTCTTCAGCATTTAGCATACTTGTTTAACTGATTTGATGTTTTCAGGAGAATACAAGATATGTTTATGGTCATCACACTACCCTTAAAGATCTTCTAGGCTCATCTCACATCGTAGACGACATGGAAAACCCGAGTAGGTTCTCTGAAGAAATCATGAGATGCATATCTTCAATGTACGTCACACTGTGGCAGAGCAAGAACCAGTTCTTGTCTTCAGGCTTCACCTTCATCCAAAACCAGATTTGATAGCTGGAACCCATGCCTTGGGGATAGCAAAGAAGCAAACGCTCCACGTGGTGTTGTAATAGAATCTCTGAAACTTCACCTGGATGATAGTTATTTCAATATTTACGAACTCTTATAAATAATTTATAAGTCTTCATAATTTTTATAGCTAATTTATAAATCTTTATAAAATAAGTTATAAACTCTTAGAAATTGGTTTATGAAACCGGATAAATGACTTATAAGCTTTTCTAAAACATTTTATTGTTTCTTTTAAATTTAAATTATCCAAGAGATCATATGTGCAGTTCCAAGCTATTTTTTACTTGAAATCAAACTCGTTTACAGTTAGTTACACAAAACATGTACAACAAAAAAGAGAGAGAGTGAGATTGGCAGAAACATTATAATAATTTTATAAATCATTTATAATTGTTTATTAATCATGAGTGGATAGATAAAATCGTAAGCTTTAAGATATTCTTATAACTAACTGATTAATATTTATAATTAATTTATAACCTCTTATATAAATATTTATAAATTCTTATCATTTTCACGTAAACATATTTATAAAATATTTTATAAATGATTTTGTAAGTTAGAAAATGTTTTATAAAACCTTAAAAACTCTTTTTTCTTACTAAAAATCTATTGGAGTGAAAGTTATAACGATTCTCATTTTATAAACCCTTATGATTCATTTTATAAGGTTTTTATACATTAACTTAGAAACCTTAATAAATTAGTTTATAAACCTTAATAAATTAGTCTATAAACCTGTATATATCAGTTTACAAACCTTATAAATAATTTTATAAACTTTTATAAATTAGTTTTAAGTGTTTCTTAATTAGTTTGACTTTTATAAACCAGTTTTAAAATTCTTATAAATCAAAAGCCAATTTTTAAAAATTATAAATCAACTTATAAACCCATGTTAAGTTAGATGAACTTCCAACCTAAAACCATATATATTATATATTGTTTAGATCTCTTTCAAACTACATATGTGAGACACTTTGTGTCTTATGACCTTTAAATTAGTTGGAGGTGTATAGAAAAATGGGTGTGCAAGCTGGGAAATTTTAATATTTTATAAATTAACAAATAAATCCTAATAAATTAGTTTATAAATTTTTATAAGTCATTTTAAAAACTCTCATAATCAACTTATAGACCCTTATAAATCATTTTATGTTTTAATAAACATTTATAAACTCTTATCTTATAAATAACATTTATAAACTCTTATAAATCAAAAGTAAATTTATAAACATTGATAAATCAACTTACAAAAATTTATAAAAACAATTTATAAACCATTTATAAAGGTCTATAAAAAAAGTTATGAGAGTTTATATTCAATTTATAAGTGGTATTATAAGAGTTATATCGGTTTAGAAATCAACTAAAAGAGTCTATAACCATTTAAAAAGACTTATAAAACAATTTATAATGGTTTGTATAATAATTTATATGGGTTTATAAAGGTATATAAATAATTTATAAGGGTTACAAAAACAATTTATAAAGTTCATACACCATTATAAAGGATTATGAACCAATTTATAAGGGTAAGTAAAATTATTTGTAAGAGTCTATAAAACATTTATAAAGACTTATAAAACAAGTTATAAAATCTATAAACCATGTATAAATGTTTATTAAAAAGTTATGAAAGTTTATAAATAATCTATAAGGAGTATGTACACTATTAATAAGGGTTTATATAGGTGTAGAAACCAATTATAGGGTCTCTATATTATTTATAAGAATATATAACCATTTATAAAGGCTTGTAAAACAATTGATAAGAGTATGTAAAATAATTTATAAGAATTTATAAGGGTATGTAAATAATTAATAAGGATAAAAATAATTTATAAGAATTTATAAGGGTATGTAAATAATTAATAAGGATAAAAATAATTTATAAGAATTTATAAGGGTATGTAAATAATTAATAAGGATAAAAATAATTTATAAGAATTTATAAGGGTATGTAAATAATTAATAAGGATAAAAATAATTTATAAGAATTTATAAGGGTATGTAAATAATTAATAAGGATAAAAATAATTTATAAGAATTTATAAGGGTATGTAAATAATTAATAAGGATAAAAATAATTTATAAGAATTTATAAGGGTATGTAAATAATTAATAAGGATAAAAATAATTTATAAGAATTTATAAGGGTATGTAAATAATTAATAAGGATAAAAATAATTTATAAGAATTTATAAGGGTATGTAAATAATTAATAAGGATAAAAATAATTTATAAGAATTTATAAGGGTATGTAAATAATTAATAAGGATTTATAAATCATTTATAAAAGTTTTTAAAAACAATATATAAATTTTATAAATCATTTATAAGGGTTTATAAATTATTTATAAAGAATCTAGACCATTCAACGTCAACCTAACCAAGCTTGATTTCTATTACAAGAAACAAAATGTAGTAAAAAAGAGTAGTTTCAATTATTTGTAAGAGTCTTTAATCCATTTATAAAACAATTAATAAAGTCTATAAACTATTTATAACCGTTTATTAAAACATTATGAAAGTTTATAAACAATTTATAAGGGGTATGTATACAATTTATAAGGTTTATTAGTTTATGAATCACTTGGAAAGTCTTTTAAATCATTTATAAGAGGCTATAACAATTCAAAACACTTATCAAAACAATTTGTAAAAGTTTGTAAAATAATTTTACAAGGACAAATAAATAATTAATAAGAGATTATAAATCATTAATCAAATTTTATTTAAAACAATTAATAAATTTCATAAACCTTTTATAAAGGTGTACAAATTATTTGTAAGAGTCTATAAACCATCTATAAAGGTTTATAAAACAATTTATAGAGTATATAAACTATTTATAAATGTTTATTACAAAAAAATATAAAAGTTTATAAATAATTTATAAGGGGTATGTATATAATTTATAAGGTTTATAGAGGTATATACATGTTTAGAAATCAATTATACGAGTCTATAACCATTTAGAAATGCTTATTAAACAAGTTATAAGAGTTAATAAAATAATTTTCTAGGGTTTATAAATGTATGTAAATAATTTATAAGAGTGTATAAAACATTTATAAAAAATAATTTATACGAATATGTTCTAAAAAACCGACTTCATCAACTCTTTAAATGTTGTTCAATTTAGTCTTAAAATGTGTGTGAGTTTCTCTCTGTAACATTAATCATACAGTTATTTACTAAAAATTAAATTTGTTCCAAATATTTTTTACACCTTTATAAAATATAAATCTGGATTTCAGGGTATTGTTAAAAGTACAACTCGACGAATTATAAATCCTTATAAAGAAGTATTTAAACAAGAGTTCAATTAATTTTAGGATTTGCTTCCTTCTGTTATCCGAAAAAACAAATAAGGCTTATTTGGACTTGTTATTTGAATAGTTCTGGTTAAGATTAAGATTTTCGGATAGTGAACACTACATTTTTACAGAACTATAATTCCTTATAAATCTGAATTTTAGGATATTGTTAAAAGTACAATTGAACGATTTATAAGTCTTTATAAAGAAGTTTTCAAACAAAAATGGATCGCATATGTCTATAAAAAACATATAAATGTGTGAACTTGAGAAGTCTTTGAGGAATGCTAGGCAGAATGAGTATAAGGAACTCAAAAATGATTTATAAACATTTATAAAAGAACTAAATGCAACAAAAGAAGTAACAAAGAACTCTGCATTAGAAGCATATGCTATTACTTCTTCAGCCTCACGCCTTCGTCTCTTTGTTTCCTCTAATTCTTGTTCATCCAATTCCTTGTAGCCACCACCACGACCTCCCCTATATGGAGAAAATAAATGAATAAGCACAGGTCTTTCAAGAGAACAGTGAACAACAGCCTATCAGGCTGAAACATAATGTTTCTTAATGCAACACTAATTTGGCCAAAACATTTCAAGTGAGAAAGCACATTTTGATGCATTAGGAGCTTTCTCATACTGAACATATTACCTAAGAAAGCATTCGGTCAAATTTCAGAAGATAATATTGTTTCCCCTTTTCCAGTTATCTACGAGGCCATGTCTAAAGATGAATAAGCTGACACGAAGACTACTATTATCGAACAAAAATCTTATAAATGTATCCTAAATTCACCGCAAAAGCATCTATAATACCAATCCTCAGCTCGAATACTGTTAAAGAACAATACAAAGGAAGGTTGTCATTGACATTGAGTCATACCTCACACCACATTCATTCTGGCCGTGTTGCAGACATAACATTTTAAACGCTTAGCCCAGTTGACATTGCCACACCTGATAATTAAAATATTAGAGCAAAAGAAACGGATTGCTCCTGCTTTGAAAACCAAAGTATATGACCACTAAAGACCAGAACGGCGGAACCAAAGCATATATATATACCCACAGCACAAGTACACAAAATGCATAATTACCCAATGAAAACAGTCTATTAGCTAAGCTAGTAGAAAAGTAGTATAAACTTCTATATAACCTAAAATATACATAGATCGAGTTGCAGTTAGCCCTGAAACTACAAGATATTCACCAAATTAACAAACTTTTCCAAATTAACAAGGAATATCAATGGATAAACTGAAGCAAGAGACACATACTAAATTAAGAATTCATAAGCAACCCAAAGATAAAAGCATCTTACACTGAGACAACTACCAAACAAGCTTATATGTCTCATTTAGATTTACAAGTGGATAAAGGAGGGGTCTTTCAGCATTCTTCTGATTACTCTAAGCCGCAACCAAAAACGATATCCAAAAGCTTAAGTGATTGCTTTTGCCGAATTTTGGTATAGATTCTAAAACTAAGTTGAATCGAGAAAGTAAGAAGGAGATTGAAACAGTGGAGCTTCCATGGAATTCATAAACACAATCGAAAAACTTGATGGTGGTTAGTTGTCTTCATTCATAAGCACTATGTTCGATAAATTTATAAAGCCTTATAAATTTGAGTTTTGAAAACTTCATGAGAAAGACTTCGTCGTCCTTCTCAGAAATTGATCGATTTTGAAAAATCAAAGATAAAACTACAGAAAGAGACGAAAATCACCATATATTATCCTCTCACCTTTGTTACACATTTGTGGTGAGAGATCGTCATGTTTTGTTCGTTTGAGCTTGTAGTCTTCGCCAAATCTCGTCGGACGTCAGCGTCTTCAAATCTCGCCGAAGAAATCGCCAGAGTCGTCGAATCTCGCTGGAGAAATCGTCATAATCGTAGAATCTCCCCGGAGTCGTGAATCTTGTCGTTCAATTTGGGAACTGTTTGAATCGTGGGAGAAAGAAAATAGGTGTATTTTTGATTAGTTAGGGGTACAATGGTATTTTACCTATTAAATTTTTAATGGTAAAATTGGTTGAGGTATAAATGAAATGTGGTATCATAAAAGTGCTATATTTGACAATTTCCCAAATTAGTTTGACTTGGATATTTGTATATATTTTTAACTAGTTTAGAAAACATCAAAATATCTTATATATTTTGGATATTAAATCTAAAACTAATTAATATATTTAAGGGAGAATTTGTCAAATAGCCAAAATTTGAAGTGAAATTAAAAATATGACATTGATTTTGACGTTATTAAGTGAGTGACATTTGGTTCACTTGTGACCCGGTTATACCCTTTCATTTGGCATGTATCCGGTGAAAGAGGAAGAGTGTGAATGGCAGTCGTCAATTGTATCTATGGACATAACTGAAACACAATTATTTACAATTTCATACATAGTGGAGTTCACGTCAGATATTTGTTCACCACATACTTATTCATACAGTATGTAATTTATGTTAGTGTAAAATTGTATGGAAATTATGTTGATGTTAGATAAACATATATTATACAAAATCGATGAATTGGAACAATGTATACAAACTAAAACACAAATGAATTAAAACATAATATACAGTATAGTACAAGTTTAATCAAACTATCAAAAAATTATGAACTGCCAAAAATCCTAAATCAAATATAAACTCTAAACCCAAATAGAATAGAAAAAAAAAGTAAATTAATAGCATAGTATATATTGGTGAAATTATAAAATACCTATTATTGATGACTCCAATCTCAACCCCACTTTCCAAATACTAAACTCTAAACCATAATCACTAAACTCTAAACCCAAATATAAACCCTAAACCCGAATCACTAAATTCTAAACCCAAATATAAACACTAAACCCTAATCATTAAACTCTAAATCCAAATATAAACCCTAAACCAAAATATCAAAATCTAAAAAAGTATTTAATATTACATAATATTAAATATACAAATAGATCATTCACTCTAATAATCTACTTTAAAATGTAAAATATAGTCATTATAAATAGAATTATATAAATTTGTGTGAAGATTACATTTGTATGAGTGTGGTTAACTAAATATGTGACATGAGCTTTTTAATCATATTTTTATTCTGCATTCGTCAAATAGAATTGAATATAACAAAAATAAATAGTATAGTACAAATTACTAAGATGGTGTAGAAATATTGTACTACATATGTCTCAGATTAGCATGTAAATGCACCCTTTTGTCCTGAAAAATTGTCCTGAAAAATAAGAAAACATGATATAGTTAGACAGACAGCCTCACACGTATAGTTCATAAGAGCCAAAATAACCCTAGATTTCCATATGGATAGATGATACTATACTATGCACGCCAGATTACTACACTATTCTATGCATTTACTTAATATTATTCTATGCACGCCAGATTACTACACTATTCTATACAATGGCATATGGATGCATATCCAAAGAATCTATGAGAAGCAAACCAGCTAACCTCCGTGAAATTCCCTCCAGTACTACACGTCGTTGAAATTGAATTAGAAAAGCACCTTCAACTCGCCGTCACCATTTTTATTTTTTTCCTCGCCAAACCCCATGCCGATAGCCTAGAACTTTCAAACCCCTTTTGCCGCACGAGTCGATTATCTTCTATCTCGCGGCATGCATTTGTTTGACATGGTTTGTTTCTATCAGTTCATGATGCAATCAAAACAAGCAAACCTATCAGCCAAGCAAAGATCAAGCCACACGGCTATTTGATTCAATTCAACACCATTCCTAGAATAAGTTCTAAGTATAATTGCAATCAATCAATGTGATTAAGTTATGGTATGAATGCAACAAGGCCACACGGCCACGAGTATGATCAAGTCTAGAACAGTTTAACCTAATATGTAGTTTTAGATTTCGATTTTAAAATATCTAAACTAGGTCATTAGGGTTTTAGTTCAAACAAGCCAAACAATCAGATTCGAGTTTGAACAATCCTAACAATAGTTCTAGGTGATCAAATCAACCAATCAATGTTCAATTTCAAACAATCAAAATCGATTTTCAGAAT
>NC_027755.1:19094560-19112283 GCF_000695525.1 Brassica oleracea var. oleracea
ATCAATCAATCAATCAGTTTTAATTAATCAATAGTTTTCGAATTAGGGTTTAGGGATTTCGAAAATTTGATCTTAGATCAAAGGGATTTGATTTGAGATTCAAAACCTTTAAGGTTCTGATTTTAATTGATCAATGGATCAATCTCAATTTTTAGGGTTTGGGGATCGAACTTATAGAGCTTCGATTTACTCGCTTAGGGATTGATCTATTATCCTATGGCTTTCATCTTAGAGATTATATTTTAGGGTTTCACAATCAACCAAATTGGATTCATTATGTTCTTAGAATTCGAAATACCTTTAGTTTAGTTGTTTGTAGAAGCCAGACCACCAAGAATGAATCTCGAGCTTAGAAACGATCGGGACGCGAGCTGGCTGGGATGCGAGCTGCTTCTATCGGATCGCGAGCGGCTCTGATGCGAACGGGAGCTGTTGCTGTCGGATCGCGAGCTGTCCTTGATGTAGGATGGAGCTGAGTTCGTCTAGGATCAGGAACGCCTTGGGGCTGGAGCTGATCAGGTGGACACGAGCTGGAACAGAGTCGCGAACGGATTAGGGTTCGTCGGTATCGTCGGGTTCGGTAGTTCCAAAGCAAATCAGCGCGCACTGTATCTGTGCGCGAGGGTGCGTCGGTGGTCAGATCGACAAACAGTTTGAACTGACTGATTCGTCTCGGCCAGGGCTTCGATTTGATATCTTGATCGTTTTCTGGGTCCTCACGGTTTGGGAGAACGGCCTCTTCGAAGTTCCGAGGGAGATTCATTTTCATTTAGGGTTTTAGGGTTTTAGCGATTTGGTTTTAGGCTCAGGGTGTTAGAGGCTATCATGCTGATAACGTGTTATGAACTTAAGGATTTAGAACTGTAAGTTTCTGTGTATTATTACTCAATCATAAGGTACCCTTATATATGAGACTTACAAAGAGATAAAAGGAAAGACATAAATATAGAAAGTGTACAAATACAAAGAAAATGAAATAGAGTTTCATTTTCTTTAAAGCCTAAGCCACCTCTCTCTCCTCTTCATGCGGCCGCCTCTCTAGGATTAGACCGTCTCTCTCTCTTGGTATTGGGCCGGTTATAGACCGGACCGGTTATAAACCGGACCGGTTATAAACCGGACCGGTTATAGACATCCATCATATAGTTTATAACAATAACTATCCATTTTAAATGATCATTTATTATTATCACAATACATATCCGATAATTCAGCAAGGGAAAAATTAACATGTACTCATCTCCAACACCTACACGTTTCAAACTTTCACAAATACAACTGTTTATAAATCAATAATTGTCCAATACCTTTAACCGGGTTAAACATTTATTCTATCATCTAACAAACTTTTTTTTAAAAAAAAGCACGTAACAAACCTATTATTTTAAAATCAACACTATCAAACTCTTTTGTGTATAGTTTAGGATTTTACATCAGGAACTTAGAGCACCTCCATCGGTGTTTCTGATGTGAGGTTCTAAGCAAAAGTTAACAAAAAAATAAATGAAAGAACCGGTGTTAAGAAGGGGATTATTAGAGTTGGTAAGAACCGGAACGTGGCTCGTTTCTATTCGACCTCTCCTTCATGCCTCTCTCTCTCTCCCTCGTCGGTATCGAACCAAAAAGACCATTCGTTCTCTTTCTCCTCCATTCTCGATTTTCTATGGCGATTTGATCTCGACCGTCATCGGGGTTCGATTGATTCTGGAATCAAAGACGCTTTCTTTCTCATCCAAAACAAGCCACTCCATCTTCTCTCTCTTGATTCAACGACGACTGCGTTCTGTTGCACCGAAGAGCCTCAAAAGAAAAGGAAAGATAGAGAAAGAGAAGAAGTCGAAGATGGATTGAAAGACGAAGCAGCTGATCTTCTCAGGCTTTTGTAAACCTTTCTCCTTCGACCCTGTAAGTGAAGAAAGCTCTCACCATTTTTTTTTACTGATTTTGTTTAGGGTATCAGTTAGAAGCTGAGCTTGTTGTGTTTAGACTTGTATTGTTGTTGCATGCATCATCGAGGTCAAAGATTTGTTGTTTACTAATTGGCTTTTGAATCGATTTGTCAAAGATTTGTTCTTGATCAGTGTTTATTAATTTGCATCATCAAGGTCATTTCCTTTGGTCTTAACTAATTGGGTTTTGAATCGATTTGTCACAGATTGGTTCTTGATCACATTTCCTTTGGTCTTAGCTTATTTTGCAGCAAGTCCCAAGCTATCTGGTTTGCCAACGAGAGAGCCTACTCACTACAAACAAAGATGGAGGAAGATAAATGAGGGCGTCTGCAAGTTCGTTGGCTGCTATGATGCGGCAACAAAAGAGAAATCAAGTGGCCAGAACGAGAATGATGAAATGAAAATGGCTCATGAGATTTACTTCAATGACTACAAGGTGAAGTTTACCCTTGAGCACGCATGGTTGGAGCTGCGACATGATCAGAAATGGTGTGACGCATCTACAACTAAAGATAAGGTGCAGTCAAAAAGGATGAAGTTAGATGAGCACTCTGCTCAATCATCAACTTCTGTGGCTGGAGAGGATGATCAATCCGCACGTCCTATTGGAGTTAAAGCAGCAAAGGCGAAATGAAAAAGGGCTGTGAGCAAGGCAACGAAGTTGGAAGAGGAAGAAAAGGAGTTTCAGAGCATGTGGGCTATTAGGCAGAAGGACTTTGCTTTGAAGGATACTCTTAACAAGCAAAAATTGCTTGACAGTCTACTTGGCAAGACTGAGCCATTAACTGAACTCGAACTTGCCTTAAAAACAAGCTTATTAAAGATATGTTGACAAGTTAGTTTGAGTCTTTAGTTGCATCTGTATAATATGGATCTTAAGTTGTTTGTGTCGAGTCTTTAGTTGCGTCTGTATGATATGGATCTTAAGTTGTTTGTGTTGAGTCTTTAGTGGTGTTTTAGTTGTGTCTTTGAGCTGTTTGTGTCGAGTATGTAAGATAATTGCCTTATCTTAATGTATAATATTGGTTTCTGTTTAATGCAATTTGTCTATCTCTCTGTTAGTTTTGTTTCTTATCATGCTGTTCCTCATGTGACAGTCCAAGCCAATGAAGCCAATACGTAAAGAGAGAGACATGTGACAGAAGATGCCAAGCCAACTAAGCCAATACGTAAAGAGAGAGATATGTGACAGAAGATGCCAAGCCATAAAGCTTATGTTGGTATGTTTCAACCACTCATAGTACTGGTTGATTGTTGTGTAAAGCTTATGTTGACATGTGACGAAACAGGAAGACTTGCTTTATAAACTTGTGTCTTGCTTTTGTAGGTGGAGCCAAGACGAAACCGAAAAGACTTGTCTCTGCGTGGAGAAGCAGACAACATGTGAGAAGCAGACAACGACAAGAGCATGTGACACAAAGATGACAATTCTCTATAAACTTTTCTGTATAAACTTTGCCAATTCTCATTGTGTATAAGACCAAGTCTTCTTCTCTCTTACCATATCACAAGAAATTTGCTAATTCTCTTCCGAAACAAAAAACCTCTCTTACCATATCGCAAGAAACAAGTCTTCTCTTCTCTTACCATATCAATTCTCTTACAATTCGAACAAGAATTCAACACTCTTACCTTTTCTTCTAAATGACTTCTTCTTCTAATAATTTTAAAGACATGTTCGACGAGAGATGCGACCAAATTTTCAATCAACGATTCGAAAATCTTCTCATTCATAAAGAAGCTCAACAAGAAGCGTCAAGGTCAAAAAAAAAACGAGCCTACATTGAAAGACAACGAGAACAAGGACACATGCAGTTATGGAACGATTATTTTAGTGAAGAAGCAACATATCCGTCTCACATGTTTCGTCGCCGTTTTCGAATGAACAAGCCGTTGTTCATGCGTATTGTTGATCGACTCTCCGCTGAAATCCCATACTTTCAACAAAGAAGAGATGCTACTGGACGGTTCGGTCACTCTCCGTTACAAAATGCAACGGCCGCTATCCGTATGATGGCATATGGTTGCCCAGCTGATGCGGTCGACGAATACCTCCGACTTGGTGAGACCACCGCGCTTTTATGCTTGGAACATTTTGTTGAAGGAATCATAAATATATTTGGAGATTTATCTAAGAACACCCACGCCAAAAGATCTTCAACGACTACTCTATATTGGAGAGAAACACGGATTTCCCGGGATGATAGGAAGCATCGATTGTATGCATTGGGAGTGGAAGATTTGTCCAACCGCATGGAAAGGTTAATATACACGTGGATCAGGAAAGCCAACTATTGTGCTAGAGGCTGTAGCTTCACAAGATCTCTGGATATGGCATGTTCGGACCACCAGGTACATTAAACGATATCAATATTCTTGATCGATCACCGGTTTTTGATGATATATTACAAGGTCGAGCTCCAAAAGTTAAGTACATAGTCAACGGACATGAGTACCATTTGGCTTACTATCTCACGGATGATATTTATCCAAAATGGGCTACTTTTGTCCAATCTATTCCACTTCCGCAAGGTCGGAAAGCATCCTTATTCGCTTCACATCAAGAAGCTGTACGTAAAGATGTCGAGCGTGCTTTTGGGGTCTTGCAAGCTCGATTTGCCATAGTCAAAAACCCGGCTCTTACGTGGGATAAAATAAAAATTGGAAAGATAATGAGAGCATGTATCATACTACATAATATGATCGTAGAAGACGAACGAGATGGGTACACTCAGTTTGATGTATCAATTTTCGCACAACCGAAATCAAGCCGAAGTTCAGAAGTGGATTTCACGTATTCTACAGATATGCCTTCAAATTTCGACAATATGATGAGCATTCGGAATCGAGTTCGTGATAGAACAATACATCAACAATTGAAAGCTGATTTGGTTGAGAATATATGACAAAAATTTGGAACAAATCAAGATTTGAACTAATCGGCTTTTTCTCGTTTCCGATTTGTATTTGTATTTTTCATATGTTTTGATGTCATTTATGTATAAAAAATTTATGTATGCTTTCATTTTAAATTATTCTACTAAAAAAAAAAAAAATTAAGAACCCCTATGGGGTTCTCCCAATGAAAGAATAAAAAATTATTTCCACTAACCAAAGTTCTAAACTTGCCAAATCACCTATTTTACTCTTAATTTAATCATTAGACCACATTTGAGGTTCTAATGGATGGAAGTGCTCTTAGTACCCAGTTTTGTGTTAAGAATTTAGATCCTATACATTGATATATGCATTATATAATAATAATAATAATAATAATAATAATAAACCGGTTAAAAATGTGTAAAAAATACTATTCACCCATGTTCGGTAGACCACCGGTTCTGAATTAGAAATAACTAACAAACTAAAGCTTTTATTTTTCTTCTCGCACACGAAGTTATTAACAGGATATCTTTACTTTATTCGTTTTAAATTAGATTGATATGTTTTGCTGTTATCACAATCTAAAGTCTAAACTTAGGAAATGGGGAAACCAAATCAAAACGAATCTCCTACATGTATTAACAAACTGTGCAAATTATTTAAAAAATAGAAAACAGATTCAAAAACAAATTTCCCGGTATATTTTGTACTCATAATACAACTATATTACCATATAAAACAAATTTCTAACATATTCCTAAAATTTATATTACGGTAAAACCTCTCTAAATTAATACTCTCTAAATTAATAAACATGCTAAATTAATAAACTATCTCGGTCAGGTTCAAAAATATGATACAAATCGATAAAATAATCCTACTATATATTAATTTTGCTTACGTGTCGATCATAGGTGAACTCTTACAAAATTTTTATAATTTGATTAGTTGATGATTTTTAATTTTTATTTATTTTATTTAGATTAAAAAACAGTAAGTCTATAACCAATTAATATCACTTGCCAAATATTACATAATATTACAAATAATGATTTATGGTAACTAATTGTTTAAGTTATAGAAAGATAAATAAATTGATCATTTTCTATATTTATAAAATATATAAATAATAAGCGACAAACTGTTTATCTAAATTAATATAATGATTTTATATTTTTATTTAAAAGCATTATATTTTGTGTAAATTATCATAATAACTATTAACATTTTCTAAAATTCATATTACATGCTTTATAAATCATCTAAAAAAAAATTATCCAATTTTTTATCTTGGCTTATTGTATCTTTTAAATTATTATGAGAGTTTGTATGTCATGTATGAGAGCTTATAAAATTAATTTTAAAATCTCATTCTACTATCCTACTATATATTAATTGGGAAGTGACTTAAAATACTTTTTCTTATGTGTCGATCATATATGAAATCCTAAAAAATTCTTATAAATTGATAGGTCGATATTATTTAATATAGATCAATTTTTTATATTTTTAAAATACATAAAATAATAAACGACAAACAGTTTATATAAATCAATATAATGATTTTATATTCTTATTCAAAAGCATTATATTTTATAAAAATTATCATAATAACTATTAACATCTTCTAACATTCATATTATATGTTTTATAAATCATCTATTAAAACACTTATCAAGTTATTTATCTTAGCTTATTGTATATTTTAAATTATCATAAGAGTTTGTAAATCATCTATAAGAGCTTATAAATTAATTTATAAAATCGTTCTTAAAATCTCATCCTACTATCCTACTAATTGAGTAGTCACTTAATTTTAATTTATTTTTAATTAGATTTAATAGAAAAAATATGTCTATAAGCAGTTAATATCACTTGCCAAAAATCTACCAAATATTACAAATAATTATTTATGGTAACTATTTGTTGAAAATATAGAAAGAATAATAATGTTTGATCAATTTTTTTATATATTTGTAAACTACATAAAATAATAAAAAAAATTTTTTTATTAAAATTGATATAATGATTTTATATTCTTATATAAGACATTATATTTGTATATAAAGTATTATAATAACTATTAATGTCTAAATAAAATTTATACAAGTTTTATAAATCATTTATAAAAATTATAAATACATTTATAAAATTATTTATCTTAGCTCATCAAATGTTTTAAATTATGATAAGATGTTTTAAGTCATTTATACAAGCTTATAAATTAATTTATTAAATCTATTTTGAAATTTCATTTTATATTAAATGAAAAATCACTTAATTAATTTTTGTTAGGTGTCGATCATATAGAGAGTTTGAGAAATAATATTATAATTTGATCTGTTAATGACTTTCATATTTTATGAGTAAGAAAATAAGTTCTAGAACCATTTTTATCATTATCCAAATGACCTAAATATATTGCACAAAATAATATATGGTAATTAAATATGTGATTAATATAATATATATAATGCTTCATAAAATAATTGTTAGGAATCAAGTATTTCTAAAGTATATAAAATATTTCAAAAGTTTCAGTATTATATACCTTCAAAATTTAAGTAATTTTATTAAAAATGAATCATGAATATTATATATAACTAATTTTAGTAAAATTATCAGTAAAAATATCAAAAAGTATTTAAAATAGTCATATTTATCCTTTTTAGAAAACAATCGTTCTTAGAAAAATATTTAACAAGGAACACATAATGATAAAAACATATTTTAATTTGAAAAATTATAATAAATTTATTGTTACAAAACATTCAAACCCACGAAATAGCGGGAATCCACCAAGTAAGATATTATTTTCTTAGAAAATATTAAGTAATATATAGTTCCACTAAAATCATAAATCTAAACTATTAAAATTTGAATATAACTTCACCCTAAATTTTCCTTAATAAAATCTTACTAGGTGGATGTCCGCGATTTTGCGGGTTTGAATGTTTTGTAAGAACATTCTTTAATTAAATTAGACCAGCACGTAAACATTTGCCACTGATCTAAACACCGTAGTTTTACATTTTCTTTGATCCGCTCATTTCCTATATAAAAAAAACGCAAAACCATCATGTTCGGTAGACTATCTAATTAATTAGATTAGACCAGCACGTAAACATTTAACTAGATTGCTTTAATGCATAGTTGTCTCCTGTACTAATATATGATGATGGTCAAAGAGGTTTGAAACTTTTGTTGTACTTATTTTTCTAGAGAATAACTATTTAATAATGGTTAGTCCACTAATTTAGGGAGTATATGAAGTTTTACTAAATTAATTTATAAAAAAAATTGAACAATGCTCATGTACCTTGAAATAGAGTTTATCATACATTAATACAAATGTATAATGTGGTTAGAAATTCTAAAACAACACTAAAGATTATAGGCTTCAGTATATAAAACATTTACCAAAATTCAATATTTTTGTACGGGTTAACACATAGATTTTGAGAAATTTCAAAAAATATGACAATATTTCTTAATGCATAGTTGCATCCTCCACTGATATATGATTATGTTGAAAGAGGTTTATAGCTTTTGTTGTCTCCGTTTTTGAAGAAAAAAAGCGATTTTGTAGTGGTTATTCCACTGATTTAGACAATATTATGAAGTTTTACTAATTAATTGATAAACAATTTGAACGATTCCCATATACCATAAAAAGCGGTTAACATACATTAATACAAATTTAGAATATCGTTAGAAAATTTAGAACAATAGTAAAAAGTATAAGTTTCAGTATATAGAGCGTTTAACGTAAAACTCAATATTTTCGTAGGGGTTAATACATGGATTTTGAGAAAAATTCAAAAAATATAATAATATTGCTTTAATGCATATTTGCCTCCTGTAGATGGTCAAAGAGGTTTGAAACATTTGTTGTCTCTATTTTTCTAGAGGATATGGATTTTATAACGGTTAGCCCACTAATTTAAGGAGTATATGAAGTTTTACTAAATTTATTTATAAAACAAATTGAACGATGCTCATGTACCATAAAAGAGAGTTAAGCATACATTAATACAAATATATAATATGGTTAGAAATTTTAAAACAACACTAAAGATTATAGGCTTCAGTATATAAATCATTTACCAAAATTCAATATTTTTATAGGGGTTAACACATAAATTTTGAGAAAATTTCAAAAAATATGACAATATTGTTTTAATGCATAGTTACATCCTTTACTAATATATAATGATGTTGAAAGAGGTTTGGAGCCTTTGTTGTCTCTATTTTTCAAGAAAATAATAATTTTATAGTGGTTATTCCATCGATTTAGGGAGTATTATGAAGTTTTACAAAATTAATTAATAAAAAATTATAACAATTCTCATATACCATGAAAGGGAGTTTAACATACACTAATACAAATATAGAATGTGGTTATAAATTTTAAAACAACACTAAAAAGTTTAAGCTTCAGTATATAGAGCGTTTAACGTAAAACTCAATATTTTCAGAGGGTTAACACTTAGATTTTGAGAAAAATTCAAAAAATATAACAATATTTCTTTCTTGCATAATTTCCTCATGTACTAATATAGATGATGGTCAAAGAGGTTTGAAACCTTTGTTTTCTAGAGAATAACAATTTTATAATGGTTAGTCCACTAATTTACGGAGAATACCAAGTTTTACTAAATTAATTTATAAAAAAAAATTGAACAATACTCATGTACCATGAAACAGAGTTTAGCATACATTAATAAAAATATAGAATATGGTTAGAAATTTTAAAACAACACTAAAGATTATAGGGTTCAGTATATAAAGCATTTACCAAGATTCAATATTTTTGTAAAGGTTAACACATAAATTTTGAGAAAATTTCAAAAAATATGACAATATTGTTTGAATACATAGTTGCATCCTATACTAATATATGATGATGTTGAAAGAGGTTTGGAGCCTTTGATGTCTCCATTTTTCAAGGAAATAACGATTTTATAGTGGTTATTCCACCGATTTAGAGAGTATTATGAAGCTTTACTAAATTAATTGATAATAAATTATAACGATTCTCATATACCATGAAAGAGACTTTAACATATACTAATACAAATGTAGAATGTGTTTAGAAATTTTATAACACCACTAAAAAGTTTAAGCTTCAGTATATAGAGCGTTTAACGTAAAACTCAATATTTTTATAGGGTTAAAATTTAGATTTTGAGAAAAATTCAAAAAATATAACAATATTGCTTTAATGCATAGTTGTCTCCTGTACTAATATATGATGATGGTCAAAGAGGTTTGAAACTTTTGTTGTCTCTATTTTTCTAAAGAATAGCGATTTTATAATGGTTCGTCCACTAATTTAGGGAGTATATGAACTTTTTACTAAATTAATTTATAAAAAAGATTGAAAGATGCTCATGTACCATGAAAGAGAGTTTAGCATACATTAATACAAATGTAATATGTGGTTAGAAATTAAAAAAAAAACACTAAAGATTATAGGCTTCAGTATATAAAACATTTACCAAAATTCAATATTTTGTAGGGGTTAACACAGATTTTGAGAAAATTTCAAAAAATATGAAAATATTGTTTTAATGCATAGTTGCATCCTCCACTGATATATGATGATGTTGAAAGAGATTTAGAGCCTTTGTTGTCTCCGTTTTTGAAGAAAATAACAATTTTGTAGTGGTTATTCCAGTGATTTAGATAGTATTATGAAGTTTTGTTAATTAATTGATAAAAAAATTAGAACGATTCCCATATACCATAAAAGAGAAGTTAACATACATTAATACAAATTTAGAATGTCGTTAGAAAATTTAGAACAACAATAAAAAGTATAAGTTTCAGTATAGAGAGCGTTTAACGTAAAATCAATATTTTCGTAGAAGGGGTTAACACATAGATTTAGAGAAAAAATTCAAAAATTATAACAATATTGTTTTAATGCATAGTTGCCTCATTTACTAATATATGATGACGGTCAAAGAGGTTTGAAACCTTTGTTGTCCATATTTTTCAAGAAAATAGCAATTTTGTAATGGTTATTACACTGATTTAGATAATATTATGAATTTTTACTAAACTAATTGATAAGAAATTAAAACGATTCTCATATATCATAAAAAAGAGTTTAACATACATTAATAATAATTTAGACAGTCGTTAGAAAATTTAGAACAACAAAACACATAGATTTGGAGAAAAATTCAAAAATTATAACAATATTGTTTTAATACATAGTTGTTTTATTTACTAATATATGATGATGGTCAAAGAGGTTTGAAACCTTTGTTGTCCCTATTTTTCAAGAAAATAGCAATTTTGCAATGGTTATTCTATTGATTTAGATAATATTATGAAGTTTTACTAAACTAATTGATAAGAAATTATAATGATTCTTATATACCATAAAAAAAAGTTTAACATACATTAATAATAATTTAGACAGTCGTTAGAAAATTTAGAACAACAAAAAAAGTAATAGTTTCAGTATATAGAGCGTTTAACGTAAAACTCAATATTTTCGTATGAGTTAAAACATAGATTTTGAGAAAATTTCAAAAAATATAATAATACTGCTTTACTGCATAGTTACCTCATGTACTAATATACGATGATGGTCAAAGAGGTTTGAAACCTTTGTTGTCTGCACTTCTATAGAGAATAGCGATTTTATATTAGTTAGTCCACTAATTTAGGGAGTATATGAAGTTTTATTAGATTCATTTATAAAAAAAAATGAACGATGCTCATGTACCATGAGAGAGAGTTTAGCATACATTAATACAAATGTAGAATGTGGTTAGAAATTATAAAACAACACTAAAGATTACAGGGTTCATTATATAAAGCATTTACCAAAATTCAATATTTTGTAGATGTTAAAACTTAAATTTGAGAAAATATCAAAAAATATGACAGTATTGTATTAATGCATAATTACATCATCCACTAATATAAGATGATTTTGAAAGAGGTTTATAGCCTTTGTTGTCTCCGTTTTTTGAAGAAAATGGCGATTTTGTAGTTGTTATTCCACTGATTTAGATAGTATTATGAAGTTTTACTAAATTAATTGATAAGAAATTATAACGATTCTCATATACAATAAAAAAGAGTTTGACATACATTAATAATAATGTAGACGGTTGTTAGATAATTTAGAACACCAAAAAAGTATAAGTTTCAATATATAGAGCGTTTAACGTAAAACTCAATATTTTCGTAGGGGGTTAACACATAAATTTTGAGAAAAAATTCATAAAATATAACAAAATTGATTTAATGCATAGTTGTCTTATGTATTAATATATGATGATGTCAAAAAGATTTGGAACCTTTGTTGTCCCCATTTTTCTAGAGAATAACAATTTTATAATGATTAGTCCAATAACTTATGGAGTATATGAAGTTTTACTAAATTAATTTATAAAAAAAAATTAACGATGCTTATGTACTATGAAAGAGAGTTTAGCATACAGTAATACAAATGTAGAATGTGGTAAGACATTTTAAAACAACCCTAAAGATTATAGGCTTCAGTATATAAAACATTTACCAAAATTCAATATTTTTATAGGGGTTAACACATTGATTTTGAAAAAATTTCAAAAAATATGAAAATATGGTTTTAATGCATAGTTGCATTCTCCACTAATATATGATGATGTTGAAAGAGGTTTAGCGTCTTTCTTGTCTCCGTTTTTGATGAAAATAGCGATTTTGTAGTGGTTATTCCACTAATTTAGATAGTATTATGAAATTTTACTAATTAATTGATGAAAAATTAGAACGATTCTCATATACCTTAAAAGAGAATTTAACATACATTAATACAAATTTAGAATGTTGTTAGAAAATTTAGAACAACAATAAAAAGTATAAGTTTCAGTATATAGAACGTTTAACGTAAAGTTCAATATTTTCGTAGGGATTATTGGATAAACACATTGATTTTGAGAAAAATTAAAAAAATATAACAAAATTCTTTAATGCATAGTTGTCTCTTGTACTAATATATGAGATGGTCAAAGAGGTTTGAAACCTTTGTTGTCTCTATTTTTCTAGTGAATAGCGATTTTATAATGGTTAGTCCACTAATTTAGAGAGTATATAAAGTTTTACTAAATTTATTTATAAAAAAAAATTGAACGATGCTCATGTACCATGAAATAGAGTTTAGCATACATTAATACAAATGTAGAATGTGGTTAGAAATTTTAAAACAACACTAAAGATTGTTGACTTCAGTATATAAAGGAGTTACCAAAATTCAATATTTTTATAGGGATTAACACATAGATTTTGAGAAAATATCAAAAAATATGTCAATATTTTTTTTAATGCATAGATGTATCCTACACTAACATATGATGATGTTGAAAGAGATTTGGAGCCTTTTCTGTCTTCGTTTTTCAAAAAAGTAGCGATTTTGTAGTGGTTATTCCATATACCATAAAAAAGAGTTTAACATACATTAATACAAATTTAGAATGTCGTTCGAAAATTTAGAACAACAAAAAAATGTATAAGTTTCAGTATATAGAGCGTTTAACGTAAAACTCAATATTTTTGTATAGGTTAAAACATAGATTTTAAGAAATTTTTAAAAAATATATCAATATTGCTTTAATGCATAGTTGATTTCTTTACTAATATAAGATGATTGTCAAAGAGGTTTAAAAACTTTGTTGTCTTCATTTCTCTAGAGAATAACGATTTTATATATGTTAGTCCACTAATTTAGGGAGTATATGAAGTTTAATTTGATTCATTTATAAAAAAATTGAACGATGCTCATGTACCTTGAAAAAGAGTTTAGCATACATTAATACAAATGTAGAATATGGTTAGAAATTTTAAAACAACTCTAAAGATTATAGGGTTCAGTATATAAAGCATTTGCCAAAATTCAATATTTTTGTAGAGGTTAGTTAACAAATAGATTTTGATAAAAAATAAAATAATATAACAATATTGCTTTAATGCATAGTTGCCTCCTTATATATACGATGATGGTCAAAGAGGTCTCGAACCTTTGTTATCTTCATTTCTCTAGAGAATAGAGATTTTATAATAGTTAGTCCACTAATTTAGGGAGTATATGAAATTTTACTAAATTAATTTATAAAAAAACTGAACAATGGTCAAGTATCATGAAAGAGAGTTTAGCATACATTAATAAAAATATAGAATGTGGTTAGAAATTTTAAAACAACACTAACTATTATAGGGTTCAGTAGAAAATTCATTTACGAAACTTCAATATTTTTGTAGTACACAGATTTTAAGTAATTTTTTAAAAATATGAAAATATTGTTTTAATACATAGTTGCATCATATACTAATATTTGATGATGTTGAAAGTGGTTTAGAGCCTTTTTTCCGTTTTTCTAGAAAATAGCGATTTGGTAGTGGTTATTCCACTGATTTAGATAGTATTATGAAGTTTTACTAATTAATTGATAAAAAAATTAGAACGATTCTCATATACCATAAAAGAGAGTTAATATACATTAATACAAATTTAGAATGTCTTTAGAAAATTTAGAACAACAATAAAAAGTATAAGTTTCAGTATATAGAGGTTTTAACGTAAAGCTCAATATTTTCGTAGGGGTTAAAACGTAGATTTTTAGAAAAATTCAAAAAAATATAACAATATTGCTTTAATGCATAGTTGTCTCCTGTAATAATATATGATGATGGTCAAAGAGGTTTGGAACCTTTGTTGTCTTCATTTCTCTAGAGAATAGCAATTTTGTATTGGTTAGTCCACTAGTTTAGGGAGTATATGAAGTTTTATTAAATTCATTTATAAAAAAAAATTAAACGATGCTCATGTACCGTGAGTGAAAGAGAGTTTAACATACATTAATACAAATGTAGAATGTGGTTAGAAATATTAAAACAACACTAAAGATTGTAGGCTTCAGTATATAAAAACATTTACCAAAATTCAATATTTTTGTAGGGGTTGTTAACACATAGATTTTGAGAAAATTTCAAAAAAATGAAAATATTGTTTTAATGCATAGTTGTATTATGCACTAACATATGATGATGTTGAAAGAGGTTTGGAGCTTTTATTGTCTCCATTTTTCAAGAAAATAACGATTTTATAGTGGTTATTCCACCGATTTAAGAAGTATTATGAAGTTTTACTAAATTTATTGATAAAAAAATTATAACGATTCTCATATACCATAAAATAGAGTTTAACATACATTAATATAAATGTAGAATGTGTTAAGAAATTTTAAAACAACACTAAAAAGTAGGCTTCAGTATATAAAGCGTTTAACGTAATACTCAATATTTTCGTAGGGGTTAACACTTAGATTTTGAGAAAAAATAAAAAAATATAACAATATTGCTTTAATGCATAATTTCCTCATGTACTAATATATGGTGATGGTCAAAGAGGTTTGGAACATTTGTTGTCTTCATTTCTCTAGAAAATAGCGATTTTATAATAGTTAGCCCACTAATTTAGGAAGTAAATGAAATTTGACTAAATTAATTTATAAGAAAATTGAACGATGCTCATGTACCCTGAAAGAGAGTTTAGCATACATTAATACAAATTTAGAATATAGTTAGAAATTTTAAAACAACACTAAAAATTATAGGCTTCAGTATATAAAACATTCATCAAAATTCAATATTTTTATAGTGGTTAACACATATTTTGAAAAAAAATCAAAAAATATGACAATATTATTTTAATGCATAGTTACATCTTGCACTAATATATGATGATGTTGAAAGAGGTTTAGATCCTTTGTAATGGTTATTCCACTGATTTAGATAGTATTATGTAGTTTTACTAATTAATTGATAAAAAAATTAGAATGATTTTCATATATCATAAAAGAGAGTTTAACATACATTCATACAAATTTAGAATATCGTTAGAAAATTTAGAACAACAATAAAAAAAATATAAGTTTCAGTATATTGAGCGTATAAACTCAGTATTTTCATAGAGATTAACACGTAAATTAAACATTTATTTCATCGTAACAAAGCATATGATTTGAAATCAACACTATTACGCATATCAAGGATTTTTTGTGGTCACATCAAGAAATTGTGTTTGCATATAGTTTATTGTTTTCATGTTTACACATTCGTCATATTAAACGTATTAATATTTTTTTTATAAATTAATCTATTTTTTTGTCATCGTTTCTAAATTAATCTATAAACTAAAGCATAATCCATAAGTAAAAAATATATTGTTTGTTATAACCACCTTCTTAATATTTAAACATATTTAATGATTTTTCTATACACAAAATCTTAAAAATTGACTTCCAAAATTAGGGATGGCAAAAACCCGAATACAAAGAATTTAACTGAGTCTAATCCGAAAAATAGTACTGAATCCGAATAGGTTAAATATTTAAACGAGAATAAAATATAAGTTTTTAAAGAACTAGAACCAAACCAGATTTGAACCAAAATATTTCAAATATTCGAATATATCTGCATCAAGTTTATATAATTAAATATAGGGGAATTGCACGGTATGGCGTAAAAAAAGTATAATTCAATGCGTAACACAATAACCTAATTAGCTAAGATACAACGTGTATTTTGTATAATAATACACTTATGCCGTTTATGCAACCGATGCAGCCTGTAAACTAAAAACAATTTAAAATAAAATTTTAACTTTTCCAAATGTGAGATGTAGCCTCTTGATATCTACATATATATGTAAATGTTACTTTATTAGTAAATATTGGGATTGCAATTACACGACAAACTAAATGCATAAAAACGAACTAGTTTGCATCCGTGGCCATGCGGCTTGCTCATTGACCGTGAGGCATAGATCTTGGCTGTGAAGACTTGTTTGATTGTTTGAACATAAAACCCTAATCGTTTAAACATTAAAAACTATTCCTAAAAGATCTAAAAATGTTAATCAATAACTTCAGATGTCGAAAATCAACAACTTTGATTTCGCTGCCCCAAATCTATCTGGAGACAATTAACTTCAGTGGGCGCTCGATGCTAAGATCATCCTGAAATCTAAGGGATTCGGTGAATGTATGACCTAGAACAATAATGCCAATGAAAAAGATCGTTACAGAGCCATCTTGATCATTCGTCATCATCTAGCTGAGAGTCTCAAGGATCAATACCTAACCATTGAGAATCCACTAGATCTTTGGAATGAATTGAAATCGAGATATGATCACCAGAGAACGGTGATCTTACTAAAAGCTCGGTTTGATTGGACGATTCTGAGGATCCAAGACTATAAGTCTGTGGACGAATATAACTCTGCACTGTTTAAAATTGTTTCTAAAATGAAACTGTGTGGCGAAAGTATTACAGAACATGATGTGCTTGAGAAAACCTTTTCTACTTTCCATGCAAGCAATGTGCTGTTACAACAACAGTACCGAGAGAAAGGTTTCAAAACCTATGCTAATCTTATTTCTTGTCTCTTGCTCGCTGAGCAGAACAATGAATTACTAATGAGAAACAGTCAGATGAGACCACTTGGATCAGCTCCACTACCTGATGCACACGCTACAAAGGACAATAAAGAGTCCAACCACGTTGAAGGAAACGGCCAGCATGGCTGTGGTCGAGACAAATCGAACGGACGTGGCTGTGGTCGAAGATCCTTTGGCCGCGGGCGAGGAAATGGTCGAGACCATGGACGGGACCGTGGCTCATTTGGACGAGGCCATGGTCGTGGCCGTGGATCTTCTTTCAAACCCCAACACTCGACTAAATCAGAGAAATACGTGTGCAATAGATGTGGAATGAGCAATTATTGGGCTAAGACTTGTAGGACTCCCAAGCATCTAGTCGACCTCTATCAAGAGAGCTTGAAAGGGAAGAATCCTGAAGCCCATATGACTTACCAAGATGATGAAA
>NC_027755.1:19113576-19125561 GCF_000695525.1 Brassica oleracea var. oleracea
TTATATGATCCACTGGATAATGAAAGTACTAGAGGGTATTGAGCTGAAAGTACATCAAGTTCTCGAGAACAATATTGATAATCATCAAAGTATATGATCTGAATATCCTAAGAACCTCTGGATACAATTTCCCAAACAGCTGAATATCTCAAGAAAGAGTTTGAAATGAAAGATCTTGGAAAACAAAGTTTTGTTTGGGATTACAGCTTGAGTACATTAACAATGAAATCCTTGTGCATCAAATAGTATATACAAAAAATGGTACTCAAGGGATTTAATGTGGACCAGTCTCACCCATTATCTAGTACATGGGCGTGATATCACTTATTTTAGACACTGATCTGTTTGGTCCACAAGAAGGACATGGTCGTGAATATCCCTGACTTGGACACGGATCCTTTGGTCCCAAGAAGGACATGAAATATGTCTTTGGTCTGGTAAAGTCTATTACCCAAGTACCATTGGTGCCTTGATGTAATAGACAAGCCATACTAGGCCGGACATGTGTTCTTGCCGAGAATCTCCTATATGTTTAGCTCATGTTCGACCATAAGGCACTAAAGACATACACGTCCCTAACCTTAAGTACTATTGGCGCCTTGCCTTGATATTGAGACCATTAGTCATTGGTATCCATGAAGCTCAACCATCAGGTTGGGATGCGCCAACTTGAAGGACATATACGGAGATTGGGATATGTAGACCGAAAGATTTTCAGTGATGTTCAGAACAGGGGGAGTAATGCGTGTTGTACTCTTTTTCCTTAACCATGGTTTTGTCCCACTGGGTTTTCCTGGTAAGGTTTTAATGAAGCAACATCCAAAGCGTATTACGAACTCTGTATGGTTATGACATCCAAGGGGGAGTGTTATAAACCATATGATGGATGTCCAGGCCCGGTCTATAATCGGCCCAATACCAAGAGAGAGAGAGACGGTCCAACCCTAGAGAGAGAGGGAGAGGCGGCCGCATGAAGAGGAGAGAGAGGCGACTTAGGCTTTAAAGAAAATGAAACCCTATTTCATTTTCCTTGTATTTGTACACTTTCCATATTTATGTCTTTCCTTTTATCTCTTTGTAAGTCTCATATATAAGGATACCTTATGATTGAGTCATAATACACAAAAACTTACAGTTCCAAATCCTTAAGTTTACAACAGTTATTAACTTATTATTAATTTAGTGGCATGACATCGTAATTATTGAGAAAAACTTTGGATTAAATATAAATTGTACTTAAGTTTTAAATAATTTAGACTAGATCTTGACTTGTGCGGGTGATTATTTTATTTTGGAAAAATGATTGCTGACTACATGAAGTATTGATCATCACATGACTAACCATGCAAACTAAACAAATGTATACTTAGCTACACGAAGTATATATTATGCATGACAACATTCTTCAACTTTACGAGTTTAACTTCATATAAAAAAAATGATGTGTATGTCAGAGACCGTTTACATCTTTCGTTACATCAATTAAAATGTGTCGTACCTGACGATAATTTACCTAAATTTGATTTTGATCCGTATTTTAAAAGCGAAAATATTTTTAACAAAATCTAATTTACAAAATCAATATGTTTTATAAATTTTGATAAGTAGTGTTTTAACATTTTTATTTTAGTGTATTTGAAAACAATATAATTATATTATTTTTATTTTTATTAAATATAAAAGTTATATAAGATATTATTTAATTTATTTTTTAATTCTTTTAATCTGTTTTATTATGAATTTTTAATAAACTTTTTGTAATTCATTTGATTAATTGTGTGATATATACTTATTTGATAAAACAATTTACTATAAAACTTCATTGATGTCAATTTATTGACTCTAACATTTTATTTGTTTAAAATGAAATTATTAAGTTAATGAATTATTTTATATATTTTTCATAAACAAAAATTTCACTCATTTAAATTTAGTAAACCTTTCATATTAGATTCTTATTCTTTGATTATTTTTATTCTTAAAAGTATATAATTTATAATTATATATGCATGGTTATGTTTGGTTTAAGTAGACATTAAATAAGTTCTAAAAAAATAAAATGTTAGAGTTAGTAAATTGACAGCAAATAAGTTTTATAATTATAAAATTATCAAATAATTATATATCACACGATTAATCAAACGAATTACAATTTTTTTAGTATAAGTTCATAAAAAAACAGATTAAAATAATAAAAAAAAAACAAAATAGATTAAATCAAAATAATAGAATTATATAGTTTTAAAAGACACTAAAAAAATGTCAAAACACTAAAATAATTTTTTTAAACAATTTTTTTTAAACATTACTTATTAAAAGTTCATAACAAAACAGATTATATAAATAAAAATAATACAATTATATAGTTTTAAAGTCCACTAAAATAAAAATGTTAAAACACTACTTATCAAAAAATGTTAAAACATATTGATTTTGTAAATTAGATTTTGTTTACAATATTCTTACGCTTTTAAAATATGGGTCAAAATATAATTTTAGTTTAATTATAGTCGGATCAATCATATTTTAATTGTTGAAACAAGATATTTAAACGATCTCTAACATTCACATCAGTTTTTGGATAAATGAAATTAAAATCGTGATGTTAACTACATAACATCATAAAGTTGAGGGATGTTGCCATGCATAACATATAGTTCGTGTGGCTAGGTACACATTAGTTTAGTTTGCATAGTTAGCCGTGTGGTGACCAATACTCCATGTAGCTAGCAATCATTTTTCTTTTTATTTTTACACACATAATTATTTGTTTTACATGATTAATTGTAATATTTACCGTATTACTAAATGTTTAATATAACATTTTAAAACACAACAATTTTATAGTTCACATGCAATAATTTAATTTATTTGTTTTAAATTTTTCATATTTTAAATCATGTAATACAAAATTTTAAATTGAAAAATTTTACTGGTAAAAGATCAAAAATTTATTGAAAAATATTATATTAAATTAATATCGCAGATTAATACAACATTAGTTTAGTTATAATTACAAAATTAGTTAGATATTTTAAAAGTTTGTTTTAGTTAAAATGAAATATAAATTTAATTTTAAAATAAACACGATAACTAAATATTTAAAAGTTTTGTTTAAGTAAAAAATGAATACACATTTATGTTAAACAAACACAAAATTACTTAAATATTTAAAAGGTTTATTTTAATAAAAATGAAATATATTTTTTGATTTGTTTGTCTTAGAATAATTTAAATAATTTAAATATTTATACAAAAATTAATTTTAACAACTTTGGATGGTCCAAATTAAAAAATCACCTATGAATTATTAAGTCATGATTTCTCTTTTAATAGAATAGATTTGTTATATTTTATGCGATTTCTTTTATAAAAAAAAATCACCAAAAATTATTTGTTTGATTTTGTTCTCTCTATTTTTTCTTTGAAACTTCAATACTACCTTTAAATCGCTAGAAATCAAACATTTACTAACACATTTACATGATAAGACAAACATCCATTTGGCAAACAGAATGGGTTATTATATAATCTGGCCGTGAAACAAACAGATGGTTTGTAACTAGCAAACCTCAAGTACTGTTTGTATTCATATCCTCATTTCCCTGTAACCAAACAAAAAAAGGAGAAAACAACTCACTAAGATAAACAAAAGCCAAGACCAAGACGGTGTACGAATGCCTTCTGCCTCCTCCGAATACCACATATCAAGAGAGAGCTTAGGCGTCCAAAGCCATGAACAAGTTCTGCTTACGGGCATGCTCTGGGACAAGCCGGTTCACGATTTCTGAAGGGATGCCAGATAGCTCTGCACAACACAAAATAAAACACACTCCATAAAACCGAATGAAGCACCAAGCGATCTCTCATATGGAGAACAAAATATTTTATAAATGAGATGGCTCTTTCCTTTCCTAGAGGAAGCCATACTGTTCACCATACTTGTAAAAACCCTTTACTAATATCCTCATTTTTCAAAGACAATCTAGTAATGTGGTTTTGAGGTTTACATTTAATTCAGGTGCAAACACACAACATTTTGCTATAAATGTTGCATTTCATGAGAGGTCCAACAAGTATCATGATTTAATAATAGCCTACAACAACTTGTTCTTCATGGAAACGGTCCAACAAGAAAAGAAGGGGAGCTGTACGCCTGTACCTTGAGGTTTGAAGTTGAAAAGCGGAGGAAGTGGCCGGCCATTGGGAAGACGAGTGTTTGGGTCCCTTAGCTCATCAAACAACGGATGAATACAAGCTTCCAACTACAAAAACACACCATTTAATAAATGTGCTTAAAACCTTAGATCCTGAATCAATAGGAAAGTATATAACACAACGAAGGGCACAAAACCATGGATCACTTACAGCTGTGCATCTCAAATTAGGGGAATACTGGAAGAACCTACATAGAAGATCAACCGCTTCTGGTGGTAGACGTTTTTGAAAGACCTGATGAATAAAGCACAACAAAAGATCATTCATGCAGTAATAATGATACCAGATAGAAAAAGATCATACTCTTGAATGATTCATACTCCAGAACCATCACAAACACGAGATCAATAGACATTTACCAACAAAACAACTGATTAAAGAATATTTAGGTGATAATCATGAAGACTAGAAGGCATACCTTGTGCCATGGGTGAGGTTTTATCTGGGGAAATTTAAATTCTGTATAGTTTGGATTCATACACTTGATTTCCTCCCTTGTTGGTGTGCCTAAAACCTGCATGAGAAATAAAGTCACACGAAGTAAGCAAGCAAACAACGTTTCCTAGAAAAGGTTGAGGTGCATTCTCTACTTAAACCGAGCAGTCAAATTCATTGCTTCCTTTTTTATACTCAAAATGAACTCAACAATAGACGTAATAAACTGTGACCCACAAGTCTAGCATTCATTGATTTCATTCAAATATAAATTTGGCAATATGCAAAGACGCTGATGCGTAAAGATAGACGAACGATTTATAAACATAATCTCTCGCTAAGCACTTATTAGTCATTGTAAGCCCAAGACAACTGATATGCTCTAAGTTTGAAATACACTTTTGAAGAACTAATAGAAGGTTACCTTGATGATTTCAACAAGCTGATCGACTCCGCTTTCACCAGGAAACAGAGGCTGTACGACAAGTCAGCAAGGACAAAAAGTAATTAAGAGAGGGAAGAAACAGAATGATTATCACAAAAATCATATAGCTAGATATTTTTTTTAGCTTTAACCTGTCCAAGAAGCAGTTCAGCCATCACGCAACCAGTGGACCATATATCAATTGCAGTTGTGTATTCGCTGGCGCCAAAAATGAGTTCTGGAGCACGATAGTATCTGGAGCAGATGTAAGATATATTGGGTTCTCCTTTCACCTATAAGGAGAATAAGTTCTTTTTTGGTCATATCCACAAATAGATTCTTTAAAAACTGGGCCAATAAATCTTACCAACAATTTTGCACTCCCGAAATCACAGATTTTTAGCTGATGCGTATGTGGGTTCACCTGCACAATAACATATCTAAAGTTAAATTCAAATGCAGTTGATTTAAAACAAAGCCACTTTATGACATTATCAAATGTAAAGAGTATACATCACTGTGAGTATATTCCCTATTTGTAGAGGTAAAGAACTCAAAAACTAGAAACTAATTCAAGAGAATTAAGCCACAGCAAAGAAACTGTCATCTGTTATAAATTTCTATTGAAACAGGGAGGTACAGATGAGCTTACTAGCAGGTTTTGAGGCTTAATATCACGGTGACAAAGACCACAGCAATTATGGATGTAAGCAAGCGCCCTGCAAATCTGTAAGCAATTAACAGAAACTTGTAAGAAATCTTTAGAGAATGCCCAAACAATTATCAGTCTGACAAGTTCATTACACTTTCAAAGCATTACAAGAATCTATTGAGATTAATATCCTCAAAGAAACAGAATGAGCCTTAAATTTAATTGAGTGCTTACGACGCTTTCATGAAACAAAAAAAAAAAAGAAACGAACATGTTCAAATCTAGGAAAATAGTTACCTGATAGGTGTAGAGCTTAACGTATATCAATGGCATCAGCTGATTCATCCTACTGTAACTTCTCGCAGCACGGTTGACGGTCTCAGGCACAAACTCAAGGACAAGATTCAAATAAACCTCTTCGTTATCTGTTCTCGAGAAGAAGCTATGCTTTAAAGCAACGACATTGGGGTGGTCTAGCATCTGCATAATTTGTAGCTCCCTGTTCTTGTACCGCTTGTCTTGTAGAACCTTCTTGATGGCAACAATCTCCCCAGTTTCCCTACACTTGGCCTACCACAAGGAAACATAATTGCGTTGGGAGAATGGAACCAAATCAATAGTAAGGTATCATCAGGTTTGTTAATTTAACTTACTTGGAAAACAGTGCCAAATGAACCAGTACCAACTACATGTTCTGGTATGTAACTGACTGTCTGTCATTCCAAATTAACAACTATATCAGAAAGAGAACGTTACCATTTTATTGCATACAATTTTCCATAACAATCTAATAACCTGTCTTGAATGACCATCTCGTCCACGGACTGTGGTTCTGATCACATGTCCAGGTTCAGTACCAGCCCCATCAATAATATCTGGTTCACTATCCTGCAACATAACAAAAATATCTCACACACTGTAACCTAGTCTATAATACAGTTAAGGTATCAAGCTAGCAATTGCAAGACTTACCCTCTCATCATCAGTCACTACTTTGTCCCTTATCCTCATCTCAACCAAATCTCTCGTCAACCAATCGACTGAACTAGAAGAGGTCTTTACACCTTTGGCAGATCTCGAACTGCCTACTCCGTTTCCCAATCCAGAAGAAGCCATGATATCTCTTCTGAAGATAGATAGAAACCTAAGTGATTTGGTGTCCCATCTCACCAAAGAACCAATCTACCTAGTACAAGTTCAAGGTAAAGAAAAGGGTCATGGATCTCGATCATTAGTAATACTAAAGTAATGAACTGATATCTCTCTGACAGGCACAGCACACTCTAAGGTCAAAAAGGCTACATCACTATGAGTCCATGATCACACAGAAATACACAAAAAGATAATCAATTTAACTAAGAAAGTTGGGAACTTTCTGGAAGCAATGATGAAACTTTTGAACTAGTGTCGATTACACTGTTTACAACCCTAGGAATTGGGATTAAACCCACCCGTCCGAAATTGAGACCCGATCAGATTTGATTAGTAATAAAAAAAAAAAGCGAACTTTCAACAACTAAACAACGAGTTAGCTCATAGTAATCAGTAAAACAATTGCTACCCAGAAGAACCCTAATCCAAAAGTAACAAAAAAGCACACATTGAGAGAATAAGGAGCGAAAGTATTCAGTAAAGTGAGAGAGCGAAGACGATGATCACCTCGAGGAACGGGAACTAAAATCAAGCATTTGAAGATCGCCTTCTCCGATTGATGATTGATGATCAGAGAGATGTAAATAATAAAAAGCTAAAACCTTTTGAGATTTTTCTGTGTTAAATAAATATACGATTACCGTTTTGAACCAAAGCGAGATTATGGAAGGCCAGCTCATCATTAATCAAGTATTGTTTGATATTAATCTTTCTATTTATAGTCTGTTATAATAAAATTATTTTCATGCTTAGTATTTAGAGAATCTGTACGATAACGCTTAATTTTTATGGCGATTATTTTTGTCATTACAAAGCAATTTTCAAACCTCAGTCTACCTAATGAAAAGTTATTCAAAGACCTTCAGACTTTTGATCTTCACATATTGTTGATTTCAGTTGCATTTACATTCTAATTTATACCTTTTGAGTTTTGATTTGGTTTGACATTTGTAAAAGCACAGTTCCCTAGCTCATATATATTTAAATGTTTTATCAAAATAATTTTGTTGAATATCTTTCAGAAAAAAAGTTTGGATATTCATTTAGATGAAGCATTCAAATAAACATTTGTTTGTTTTGCTTAATTGTTGTACATATTTATCCTCCATCCAGATGAATTTTATAAAATAACTAAAATTTTATATACCAATTAAGATTAACAACAACAATAAAGAAAATAATGCGTATATTTCTATCTTTAGAATAATCAGCTTATATAAGGTAAAGACTGAAAACAAAATCTATGGTCTAAGTAATATGATTAACAGAATCAGGATACTCTAGACGAATGTAATCGTACATGAATCCTTGAAATGGGCTTATGGCTAGCGGTTGGGTTAGATATATTGAGTTATTTCCCGGGCAAAGAGAAGAAGCTGGTACATCCACACTGTATAACCAATAGAGTCCATGAATACCATGTCTTGCAATTGTATTATCTTTTCCTATTTGTCCCGTTGTAAACAATGGAGGATCCACAGAAACATTGTTCACCCGAACCTACAAAAATGATGGACCAAAGATATTAGCACGTGCTTTCTAACTTAAAATCAATTGCCGATAAATGACTTGGAGCCAAATTCACACCTGCAACTCTGCTACATTTGATGTGGCTAGAGCGATTCGCAGTTTGAAATCTCCCGTAAGATTTTCCATTTGATCGTCAAATTGAAATTTGATCTCCCATGTAGTACCGTTGTATCCTCCATCATCTAGCTTCCTACAAAGCCATTCTTGCACACATTAACAAACTCTTATATTTTTTTTTTTTTTTTTTTGTAAACTGCAAACTCTTATATTGGTAACGCCACTTTGAATATGAGTTTAAGGAAACAAACCTTGTGACTTGCATGTAGAACCAATCTTTAGAGTAATCATCAACATCGACATCGTAGACCATATCTTCATCGGGGTACAATTCTGAATACCGTTCCCATAATCCATACTGTCTGTATTTATTTTCAGAACTGTTTACGTATAGTTTGTTCACAAACATTGGGTTAGGGTCAGGAATGTAGAACTCTGCAGCGGTTCGGTCTGGTACACCAATTTCCCATAGAGTTGGACCGTCTCTTGGAGGTTCATACACCAACTCTCCTAGGCATATATTCGAACCTGATTACATTAAATTTACTCTTTGTTAGTACACAACAATACATATGGAACAGTGTGTTGTGGTGTTACAAGTATTCAAACCTGGAGAAATGTCGATAACGGTCTCGTTGTGGTAATCACCGATGAATCCAGGAGCAAATGCATAGAGATTGTAACGACCACTTCTCACATTGTTTATACAAAAGTATCCTTCTTCGTCCGCCTTTGACCAGAACTGGTAACCCTATCAATGTAACCATATCTTATAAGTAACAAGAGGAAGAAAAAGGAATCACATATTCATAGGTTAAGGAAATTACTTTGTATTCTCTTTGCCATGCGCCAACATCTCCTGGTGCAGCTAACCCCAAGCAGGAACCGTTTGCAGGTATATCCTCACTGCTTATGTACCGGTCTCTAACGAGTAATCTACCGCTAACATGTCCTCTTTGGTCAGAAGCAGGAAAATCACTTGAATTTGTGAAGTTATAAGGCCACTTCTCTTCTTCAATCTTTGTCTGAAACAAAATAGCCAAATAAACTACTCAGATCTCTGTTATTCTTACATAAGTGCATGTGCATTTATAACAAACCTGGTTCTTGGCTTCAAGCCAGAGCAAGAGAGGATCAACTTCTTTAGGGAAAGAGTTGAGATAAATAAAGACAGGTCCAAATACTTTCTTCCATGCTTCACCTTCTTCAAATTTCATGATTAGATCTTCTCCAACATAGTGAGTACTATGAAATATCTATTTTCCATTCCACACACACATTAGTTATTAACCATCTTATATCCAATTTTTTTTATGAATCCAAATGTTGAAATCTATTCTCACAGCGAGGTTGGTTGGACCAACATGTGAGCCTAGGAACTGCTTGAGTGGACCAGCAGATCGGAACTCGTTGCTTGGAGTGATCTGCCAGAACCCAACTGAGTCATTTGTGCTTATCCATCCATGAACTTTTATGTCTTTACTCTCCATTGAGTATTCATACTTGTCATCCACCTATAAGGTCATAATCAAGATTAATAATCCTCTGTTTCCTCTGTTTTTACTGCACTGTTTTCTAGAAAGAAATGAAGTTTTACCTCTCCTTTAAACTCAGGCTCAACAGGGTCTAGAAGTTGAACGGCCTCGGGGTAAGCAAGAGGCTTACCTCGAGGCGGAATCCTATCATCTGGCAGAGGCATGTACCTTTGCCTCTCATCTGAAATCGCCATGTAATCAAACCTATACAAATATAAATATCAATCACTAATCTGAATAGTAAACAGTTACATAATTGATGAAGTATAAGTACATAAACATTACTTGTCCTTGTCTAGCTTAATTGCTAATCGAATATTATCGATTTCAACAGCAGGCCACCCTTGTAACCTCTCGAAGATGGCATAAGTGTAGAACCCTGACGAGTTTCGCAGCACTACAAACCTGAGAAAACAACAACTCATCTTCCATGAATATAGATTCAAGAAGATGTATAGTTGTTTTTTACTACCTCTTGTCTATATTCACTGGAACAGTCACATTTGAAGAAGCATTCCATGTCCTAGAAAACGATATCTCTATCTGTTCATCGTTCTGCGTTATCACTTCCATCTTTGTTGCTTCAATCCTACAGATTAATCCAAGTAAATTTTTAGCAAAAAAGAAAAGAAAAATCCAAGTAAATTTCACATTGGAAGATCATTAGAATATACATAACTACAGTCTACAAAGAGAGAGTTATTTACCGGTCTAGTGTGCCTTTGGTCTTTTTAGTTTTCTTTCCTGGAAAGTTCCACACTAAGTCCCAGTAACTGCAGTAAACACATTAATTAGATTCAGTTTATTGGGGAATTCACCGAGTCACATACATATGCATATCTATAGACTTAATTACCCTCTATCATTTTCATGGCCGGTATAGGCAAGCACATTTTCGATACCGTTGTACCGGACTCCGGTCACAAATCCCTCAGGATTAGACAAAGTTAATTGGAAAATTCCATTGTCAATCACCACCTGTAATTAATCATATAAAAAAAAATATTAGGGTTTCCTAAACGCTCCACATGACTTGCATATCAAGGAAGCTAGAAATAAGAGCGTGTAATAGTCAAATAAAAGCTAATTAAGTATGTTGATTAGTTAAACAAAACATATAGATAAATGACTTACATGCCCATCTTGGTAAAGTAATTGCAAGACTTGTATTGTTTCTGGATCATAACTTTGGTTCTGGGAGATGACAATCTCAAACAAAGACAAGAGCATGATCAAAGCAATCATCCATCCTTTTTGTCTCAATAAGTGTCTCCGGTAACCTTATTTTCAACCAAACACGTACACACACATACAGTAACGTCTTGTTAGGAGATAGGTTCTTATCATGCTAAAAAGAAAGGTCGAATATATACATATATACAAAATGCATTATATTTCTCAAAAGAATTGTAATGGTGTTTTCTTCTCTGATGCGTACCTGTGGTCGTCACGAGATGAAAAACACGTGAAGAGAACAGAAACATGATAAAGTTCAGCGGATTTGTGTTGGAGCTTTCTTGAAATGTTGTCCACAGAAATAATCAGACATGTGAAGTTGTAGAGATGAGGCAAGTAAGAATTAGAAGAAATGAAGAAGCGTCGATTATATTGTGACAACTTAATCATTTATATAGGTTGTTTTCTAATAAGAATCTATTATCAATACAAAAACTTTGAAGTAGGACAAAGACAAGACAAAAAGTAAAACAAAGGTATTTGTGAACTTTTCTTCTGCTATAAACAAAGAATTTTTTTTTTCTTCTTCTTATTATAACAAGACTTTTCATGGTTGATACAGTTAGACTTCTTTTTTAGTCACCTATATATTGAAATATTAGAATCCCGATTAGAAATTTTCATAAAAGATTCAATTTAATTTAAAGATTATCAATAATTGTGTATGTATATATGCAGATTAGTGCTTACGTGCTAAGATTTGTAAAAATAGTAATGACGCACATTAATACTTCTTGTCTATTAAC
>NC_027755.1:19125685-19126447 GCF_000695525.1 Brassica oleracea var. oleracea
AATATTTAGCTTACTCGGTAGATTGCTGTGGGAAACTAGTAAACTGTACATACCTAACCTACCTAACGGAAGATGCTGTTTATTTGTATTAATTTAGTTCGAATTTTAACTTAAAACAAATTAATGATAAATATATTCGTTCATATCTGCATATATTTTTATTTTTATTTTTATACATTAATAATTAATTAATTTTAGCCTTATTTTATTATACTAATGGTCCCAGTTGGTAATTTTCCTTCAAAGAAATTAAAATTTACAGACATCAATACAATACTAAAAGGAGAATAAGGACTCCTCTCATGCTTCCACGTCATCTTTTTTATTCCACGTCTGATGGGCTGATGGGCTAGCTTATTTTTTTTTTCGTTATGCTTGGCCCGTAAGCCCGTAGCTTTGGAGAAACGAGAGAGACGCATCGATCCATCCGTAACCCTTATCTTCTTCTCTCTCGCGCAAGACTGCAATCTCCCTCTGAGCCCTTTCATTTTCTTCCGTTGTCTCTCTCAACTTTGTCTGCAAACACAATTTTTTTCTTTCAACTCCTCACCTTCATTAACGCTCAACGAGGTTCAACACATCCTTCTAAATTCCCTTGATTATTGTGATTGTCATTCGACACGGAGGAACCGACCTCCTACGCCTTCGCTTCATCTCCATGTTCAAGGTAAGGACAACCACATCACCGTGCTCTACTTCGACACGGATGTACCGATCCCCTCCGGCTCATGGTGAATCCCGTGCTCAACCATCTTTTCTATG
>NC_027755.1:19127237-19127716 GCF_000695525.1 Brassica oleracea var. oleracea
TTGCATGCTCCAATGCAGTAAAACTGCAGCACACTGTCTCCTCTATTGCGTTTGTGCGATGCGACAATGCTCATGCTGTCGGGACTTTCCGGTACGCCTGCAGTTTATAAATATTTCTCTCCGTACGTATACTCATGCGTGTCAATATTTTGTCTTTGCCTTTGTTATGCTTTTTCCTTAGCTATCGCGTGGAGACGGCCATTGCTGATGGTACTGCTGAAGGTGCATTCTTTTGTTTTGATGGTGTAGTGACGAAATTACATAGCCTCAGAGCAAGTGAAGCTGGTCAAATGCTGGTAAGATACACGTCTGTCTCCTTACGTGTTTATCATCTACCAAGTACTAACACATCTACAAAACTTCCTGTGCCAAATAGGCTGAAGGAGTAAACCCTGAGGACTTTAAGATGCCTCCATTTACTACCCATATAGAAGCAAAGTCATACACTTTCCAATTCAGTGTTAGTACATATAACTTCA
>NC_027755.1:19129048-19130939 GCF_000695525.1 Brassica oleracea var. oleracea
AACTGCCTGATGCAAACAAATCAGACTATACAGTTATTGTTTCAGATTATATATTTTAAAATATTTTTAGTTATAATGAATAAGTTATTTCTTTTATATCGTGTAAAACATTAATTTTAAGGAAAATTTTATAACAAAAAAGAAAAAATAAATTATTTTATGAAAATATATATAAATGAGACCGAAATAACTTTATTTTACTTATTATTTATAACACCACAGAATTTAAAAAAAAACTGTAAACTAAATATTTATAATTAAAAATTATTATAATGACTCGACATCATATAATTTATAAAATAAATATTAAAATAAATAGTTAGAATAATTGTGAAATATTTATGAAATAAATGCGATTTTTAATTAAAATTAATTAAACATTTTAAAGTACAGTTACTATTATAAGTTTATTTATTCATAAAAATCATGTGTTTTCTTCATTTTATCATAAAAATACCTACCAAATTATAATGCAAACTTCACTTCTAACCTAAGATACTTCATATAAGTTTATAGGTGTTCAGTCTATGGCTAATATTTTCACATGCAAAAAGGGGTTAAGCCTAGTGCTGAATATACATGCCCATACACTTAAGACCCATAGATTAGAGCAACTTATAATTAACCAACATATTAAGGATTACTAATTATATAAAAAAAATACTATAAAAACCCCACATACACCTCAAACATAATTCTTACAACTTCTGATATTATAGACCATAAACCTCAAAATATACTGCTCTTGCAAAAACGAACATAAAATACACAATGAAAATATACAATTATGAATGCCAATTCTAAGGCTGGGCAAAAAAACCGGATCCGAAAAACCGAACCGAACCCGATCCGAAAAAGTGGTATCTAACCCGAATTGAAATTGATTAAATATCCGAATGGATTTAAAATTTTGGTATTTAAGAACCGAAACAGAACCCGATTCGAACCGAAATATTTCGGGTACCCGATTATATCCGAAACTGATTTATATACATATATATATATTAATTATTTTTAGATTTAATATATATTAAGAACATCAAAATATATAAGATACTTTTAAGTTGTTCAAAATACTTATAAATATATACAAATGGTCAAAATTACATGTCTAAAATAGCTAAAGTATACTCAAAACACCAACAATACTTAAAATATCTATTGATTCTCAATCCAAATATTCAAACCAAACCAATTTATATGTTAATTTTAGATACTTTGACATATGATATTCAAATTTATATGTAATATATTGTTTTGTTTATAGATTTTGAGAAATTTAAAGTATATAAAAAATTTTAAAAATTTTAAAATAATTTAAACGAGTTATCCGAATCCGAACCGAACCCGCAAAGATCTGAATCAAACCCGAACCAAAATTTAGAAATATCCGAATGGGGCTGAAATCTTTGAACCCGAAAACCCGAAATCCGGATAGATCCGAACCGAGCCCAAATGGGTACCCGAACGCCCACCCCTAGCCAATCATTTTTCTCGCAAATGCACTTAAACATGTGAATTTGAATCTTAGTTGATGTCTCAAGCATATATAATCAAGTAGTCATGACCGTCAAAAATTATAGTATGGGTGAATTATATTTCCTTATTAATACACATATATTTTGTCACCCATAAAGTCTGGGTGATGCGATCATCCAAATAGTCACAACTATCATATTTCAAACCCACGAAAGAAAAACACAATCTAAAAGAGAGAGCACATCAACGCAGTTTGCATAATAGATACTTAAAAGAAAATATACAATTAAAACTGAGCTCAGAAAAAAAAAACAGAAAAAAAGAGAGCACACCAACACAACTTGCATAGTTGGAGAGGATGGATACTACAAGAATAAATGTAGATCCACTAAGAGACTACCATGTCTACTCT
>NC_027755.1:19131199-19146937 GCF_000695525.1 Brassica oleracea var. oleracea
TGTGAATTGTTTTGCTATATATTTATTTTTAAAGCACTAAATAAAATCTTTAGAAAAGTTGATTTTGAAAACTAATATATTATTTTTTGAAAAAATAGTTTATTCTGTATCTTTAATTTTAAAAGCTAAAATATGATTGTTTTAAAAAAAATCAATTTTAGAAAAAATTGGATGTTTAAAACATTTACCACCATTACCAATCAACCCCTCAGTTTATTCATTTCAAATTCGTTGGACAACATAATAAATTAATTTGCGTATTATTACTTATATTTTTGGTAGTCAATTTTAAATAATATATATATATGCTTTTATAAAAAAATAAACAAACTAAAATTAATTAAAAATTATAAGAAGAAATTTACCCGGGCGTAGCCCGGGCAAAGACCCTAGTTGCGTTAAAAATTAAATAAAAGTCAATGAGAAAACATAACTGTTCAAAGGAATTTATATTGTTACTCTCTTAAGAAAATACTTAAACTGAAAAAATTTAAATGTTAGTCTTCTACTTTAAGTAACGCATCAATATTTTATACGTATTTTAGATTTCTCCTTATTTTGTTTTCAATATATTGGATTTACAAGATCGAATTAAAAAATGGTCAAAGACTACCAATCAATAAAATTAATGTAAGGATTTCGTATCTTTATGTCACTATTATTAAATTCTTAAATGGATTTAAAATGTAAAAAATTTCACCAATAAAGGACATAAATATAAAGGTTATAAACATCTCAAAGTCGTGATTATACTCCCTCCATTTCACAGACATATATGTTTTTGAAAAAAATTGTTTCACAAAAATAGATATTTTGTGTGTTTTTTTGAAAAAATTGTAAACTTAAAAAAAAATTAATTGATTTTATTGAATTATTATTTGTTAAAAGTTATTAAAATTTGAAAATTGTAGAAAATGACATATTTATTATAGTGATTTAATGAATTTTTTAAATATATGTGAAAATGTTTAAAAAAAAAAACTATTTTTGTGAACCAAAGGGAGTATAATTTTGTCATTTTAACCAAGTTTTATGGCAAAGACTATTTTTCTTTTCCATTCAAATAAGACGATCAAGAATAAGGTCGACATGCACTAACCGGACAATATCGACTCATTTCTTTCATCTCTAAGAAGCCCAAACCCAACTTTAAGAGGCCCAAAGTGACAAAGCCCACAAAACATTGCAATATCCTACGTCATCTACATTTGTAACCAAAATAAACCGGAAACTCCTTTTATTGAAACCAAATATAAACGAACGTTCTCATGGTGATCAGCTTAAAACAATCTTTTGGGAGGAACATCTCTTGTCTCGGTAAGCATTAAAATGTATAAAAACCCTTCCTTCAAATCTGTCTGAAGGGAGTTTAAGAAAATTTACAGAACTACACACGAGCTATGTCTATGCCTTAGCTCCCCTCAGGCTTCCTCTGGAAGAACAGTGATCCTATCAAGACAGCTATTCCAGTTATAGCTATAGTGAAGAAAAGCCTTTTGTTAGAAACACCGTTCCCATCTCTCCTCCTCCTCCCGTTTCCATCTCCTTCTGCTGCTCTTGGGATCCTTCTACACATTATAATCCAGGCCAAAGACATGAGTTTAAACAAAAGATGAAAAGCCTTTGAATCAGAAAAATGTACCTGGAGGATTCAACATTGTTGAGCACAGAACCAGGGCACTTGGTTTGATGGCTATATGTTTCTCGCAACCTAACGTAGCTGTTGCATTGATAACAGAGCTCCGTGCGGTTGCCACATACTTCCTGTTTTTCGTGAAACAGATAAAGCCATTCACCGAAGAGAAAAGAGGGGAGAGATCTGTGAAAAAAGAATACCTGATGCTCAGCAAGATCAACAGCAGGCAATGGAAACTCGCAGAACTCACACGTTACAATCCTCTTGGGGCAAAGTTCTCCTTTGTGATTATCAAAAGCCTCACGAGCTATGGTCTCTTTGCACATGGAGCATGGTACCTTGTCAATGCAGTTCAAGAAGGAATATCATAAGAGAAAGTACCATATGAAATTATACAGAGTGTTGAATCCTAATGGATACAACTAAGAGAAGTTCCTAAGATCAAAGATGATAGTTGTGGAAATCAATCAAACAGAAAATAAAATTAAAGGCTGGTAAGAAATAGAAGAAAAAGACATTGTACCGGAGCATGTGTGTTGGCGAAATGTTCCTCGGCATGTTTTTTGGGAACCATATCACCACAAATCTTACATTTTTCTAGATTCCTGGCACAATGTACACGATGCAGATCGATGTTTGGTGCTGGAATGTCTCTGTCACTGAAAACATTAAAAATTGTTAGTACGCTAAAGCTTAACAAGGTACTCTCAAGGAGAGGGATCAAACATCCAAGTAGATGCTACCATTGAACATACGAAAAGGAATTGGGTTTAATGACCAATCAGAACTACTGCATTCATCAAACAGTCCAAACTCTCTCAGCAGTTTCAACGCTACAAATGACTAGACAAAGCACACATAGCACTCGAGATACTATGCAAACCACAAAAGTTAAGCTTAAAGCAAATTGAATAGTCAAAAAGTTCTAACAAGGGTGAAAAAAAATCTGTAAACACGAATCAGATCAGAGTAATTCCAAATCCAAAATTCACAGTGGAATTGTTACAAGACTTCAAATGATGAATGAAATTTAGGGGAAGTGGCAAAAAAAAAAAAAAATCAACCTTTTAAGTAGGTAACACATAAAAAATCAAATCTTTATATCATAATAATTGCACAACCAATCCATGGATTCCAATAGTTATATAACTAATCACCGACACAAACCTAGCTGATTCTAGTGATTGCAGGGAACCAAAGTGGATCACGCAGCTCATAAGTGTCTTTAATCCGACATACAAATGTAATAACTTGCAAAACACCGACCAATTCACAAAAACGAATGAATAGTAAAGTCAATCACCAATAAACAAGCAACAACAAAAGGAAGCAAAACAAAACCGTGTCGGGGAAACATACCAGTGGTTGCATACGATGCTAATTTCTCCGGTCTCAGTGGTCATCCTTTGATTTAACAAAAGTACGGAAATAGAAATAAAGAGATCAGATGAAGAGACCTTAACAACACGGATCGTTTGCTCGAATTGAGAGAGAGAGAGGGGGGGGAGGTTAGATTTATTTGGATGAAATGATGAATTTAATAATATGGTTGAACCAAACTCTTAGATTAATAATTTAATATATGACTTTACTATTTGGCGTCTATCCAAATTTATAACCACGTCACTATTATTTTAATGTCTTCGTGCCACGCTCCATCTACTCTCATTTTCGTACACGCGCAATTGTAATGGTCTTTTTTTCCATATACATAAAAATCTCAATTCACATTATGTATGTTTTGGTTTGTAGAGACTTTTAATTTTTTCGTGACAAAAAGAGACTTTTTATTTTTTTTATTAATGAAATCTGTTTTTTTTTCCTTTTAAAAATAAAAATCTGGTATTTTCATACAATATCCAATTATAGCATAACAGATATTTTTTTTCTTCAAAACTCTCTAGTTACTAGTCAGTTACCTAATCTTTACGATCTTTTCAGCTTGTCTTAACACTTACAATATGTATTCTGTTTCCTTTTGATGTTGGCATTTATCAGTCAAGCTTTAAATAAACATCTCAAGCTTTATGAGATTGTTTCAGTTATATAGTGTTATAAGCAGTGCCGGTCCGGACTTGTGAGACGCCTAAAGCGAGAAAATAATATTTGCCCCTTAACCATAATTTGTTTTTAATATATATTATGTATATAATCAAAAAGTACCAAATATTATTAAAATTTAAAGCCGTTTATAAAATAAAAACATCATTTGTAGCTCATCTTATATATATATATATATATATATATTTGCAGTTTCACTTGGCTAATTTTTATTCTTTTGTGCAAATAAAAAAAGAATTTTTTTAAAAATAAAGCAAAACTTATGATAAAAATCACTTTAAATTCAATTTTATTTTGTAATTTTTATTGATTTTTTATAGTCTCATAAAATATCAGAACCCTATAATAAATTTTATGTTTGTTTGCATTTCAAAAGTTTCTACAAATTTACAAAAACTTACCAAAAAATGAAAAAGAAGGAATAAAAAAATTGTTTTAAAGGAGATTAAGCTGTTCCTATTAAAATTTAAAACCAATCACAATGGAAGTATGGAATGTATATACTAGGCATAGTTAATAATTCAAGTTATTTGTTGTAACATTTATTGTTAACAGAAAGAAAAAAACTGGAAAGATGTTAAATTGTCTTTTATTTTTTGTCAACTGTTAAATTGTCTTTTAATAATGTCTACGGATAACATATACGAAATCCTGTGTATTTTTGACGATTATCAGAAAATGAAAAAAAGGGACATGTAACAAAATCATGTTTAGAAGGTAAAAATGATGAATGTGCAAAGTTTCGAACATTTTTGCTCGAGACAGGAAGAGGAGTGCACAAGACACTAGACTAAAGTTAACTTCTCATAATTCGGCACCCCAAAATTGTAATATTCTCTGGCACCTAAAGCTCTTGCTTTATGGGCTTTAGCCCAGGACCGGCCCTGGTTATAAGTTTTCAATATTTTTTTCTTACCATGATTAATCCGGGGTTCTTATAGTGAGATTCTTAGCGGAAGTTAAGAAACTGTTTATTAACTTTTAACCAAAAAAACTAAAAATCGATTCTTAAAGTTCCTATTTAATTTTTTTTTTAACAAATCTGTTATTTAGAAATTTTATTACCAAAGGATTAACCCGGGATTCTTAGGATGAGGTTCCGCTAAGAACCTCACTATAACAACCCCGGGTTAATCATGGTCTTACATGATGCATGCATTCTTATAAGAAAATCAACTACAACTACAACCACATATTGGAATGACATATGTATATAATATTAATGGAACCACAAACTTAAGCAGAGCCATTTTTCTTAAAATACTCAATCATGCATAAGTAAAAGAAACTAAGAAGAGAGATTCTCAGGAAGTAAAAACTTTAATCAAGAAAAACAAAAGAGAGAGTTTCACACGCATGTATGCCCTCGCATAGGCTAGGTTAGTAACCAGATTCTGATGTGGCTTGCTTCCCTGGTTCCAAGCGCTATGTGCATGGCATGAAAACATAAAAACACAGTTCACAGTAATGACTTCTATTCAAGCGTGTGAAGGGAAGGTGAAGGTGGAGCAACGTTTTTTATACAGTTATAAGTCGTTACTGTCACTGCTTCCATGTCACTGCACTTATAATTGTGAACAAAATTTAGAAAAAAGCACACTATACTTTAAATCTCCTACAATATCTTAAAAGTTGTTTTTAGATACCTCTCATCTATCCGGATTGACCGTAGTTCACAATTAGCAAACCTAAACAAAAGAAAAAAGATCAATAAAATCAGTTCATTATACTCAGGACTGATTATACTTATTAAATATCTTACGTACGATGACTTGTGTCCATGGTTTCAGTTACACGTTAAAACAGATAAATTAACAAGAGACTGATTAATTAGTTTCAAGAATCGAATTATCAACCTTGTGAGGAGACTATCTTCAAGAGGTATGCTAACTTTTTCATGCAGGGCACAAAGTGTTTGCTGCAAGAAAATCCCATGGCTTACAACTGCAATTTCTTTCTCTGGTCTCTCCCATAACCTACATGTTTTTATTGTACCAGGTATATGATAAAAATTATTCTGATGTATTTTTATACAAAGGCAAAAACTAATTAACTCCATATAATTGTCTAGATTTTAATCATCTAAGCATAAAGACTCACTCGAATGTTTACCAAGAAAAAAAAAAGACTCACTAGAATTATTATGTAATATGAAAATATGGATATTACCAGTTAGTCAGTGTTCCAAAAAAAAAGAAAAAAGATATTACCGGTCTAAATGTCTAATGACTATAGTTTTTCTGTTTTTTTTTTTGCCAACTAGTTTTGTGATTAATAGAAAGACAACTGCGAACGTCGAAAGAAAAGAAAGTTATGGTGGTTACCATTTGAGAAAGCGAAAGCCTCTAGCAGAAACCTCTTCTAGGTTTTCCCTTTCCTCTTCTCTCCATAGAGCATCTTCATCACTCTCTACCTATGACAAAATTATTTTTTTTTAATCAAAATCTGAAAATAAAAGGTAGATCATTTTGAACTTCTAGAGAATTCGTGTGAGATAAACCATACCATTGTAAAGTCGATCTCCGGGAAACAAATGCGACGGGTACTTATACTTTCTCTACGGTCACACGGATATAGTCCCTGAGGATATCGAGCAATGGATAAGAGTGCATAGTTATTGATTATTGGAGCATATAGTAATCTTTCACTCAAAGTTTTGGGATATTATAAACCAATCATTATAAATTGATAATTAATATTACCATGCGTTCTCTACAAAGCTCAAGTGCTACAATTGGAGGGAAGTTGTGGGATAGATTTATATCTTTGTGTCCCCTAAATATTCCGACTGCAGTTTCCATTGCCCTGAGATTGAATGGACAGTGATACTATCAAGGTGCTGAATTGAAGTGGGCTGGTCTTAAAAGTTAAAACAAAATTTAATTTCTTTGTGTATCCCATTTAACCCGTTTAGTAGGGAGTTTTGCTGGTCTTAAAAGTTAAAACAAAATTAATTTCTTTATTTTCTTTGAAAAAGTAAAACGATGATTTTTCAATTTTATTTTATACATAATAAATATAAATATGATCGACATAGCTACTTTTTTAGGAAAATTCAGTATTACTTAATCAATTGAACAAAATAATCGGAGACTTAAATGTTTAAAATATAGTTATTAGGAATTTTTGTTAAAGCATCATGTCCGCAAAAGTCCATTGTCCAAATGGGTTTAACTCATCTGAATCGGAGACTTAGACCATGTCCAATGGGACTCTATTTTTTTCTCTATAATTTACGCCAAAATAGAATAACTCTATTATAGTGTAACTTTTGCTCTAATGATGTTACTCTATGATAGAGTTACTCTATTATAGAGTGAAATATAGAGAAATGTCACTTTTCCACTCCAAATATAGAGTAAAATATGACATTCTTCTATATTTCACTCTTACTCTATTTATAGGGTAACACCATTGGAGCAAAAGTTATACTATAATAGAGTTACTCTATTTTATTGTAAATTATAGAGGAAAAAATAGAGTGTCATTGTAGATGCTCTTAGTTTGCGGGGCATGTACGAAAAGGTAGGTACCTGCGCAGAGGAGAGGTAATCACTAACTCGATAGTGTTTAGTAATCCTGATTCTAATATTTGTTTGTGCTGTTCAGAAACCTGCGAAATTATATCGGGAGTTTCATATTTACATACAGGAATGCATCTCAAGGTATAATTAAGGCCCTAATAAAATTAGTTATATATCTCATTCTCACCTGTTGGACACCCTTTGGAGAGAGAGGGGCATCGAAAAGCTTTGGAGAGAGATGAACATCACCTATCTCATCTATCCCTCTTTTCTCTTCTAATACTACATTGTGGATTCCTTGTGCATGCCTCACCTTTAACCATATTTTCCGGTCCAACACATATAAAATATATAACCCTCAATTTTACCCTTTAAGGACTATCTCATAATCAAAGCTAAGGATATGCTTGTACTTGGGCAATCAGAGTTTTGAACTTGGGCCATAAGATAGAGATTGAAATGAATAAATGGTAAGACTAACCAAATAAAGAGTTTTGAACTTTGGCGATGATAAGAGTTTTTGCGGATGGCCTCCACACAAATCCATGTATTTACGTACTCGCTTCTCTGTAGAGACCTCTTTACCCAATATTTACAAACTCAATATCGTTGTTCATGCTTCTTGTTCCTTACTTGGTCACATGATCTATTAGAAACGCAGAACTTGAGATCGAGAGGAGGAAGAGAGTGAAGAAGTTTGTTATAAAACGATTTTCTTGTTTATTCAACTCAAGTTAACTACAATGAGTGTAGACTCTTCAGCTATTTATACACAATCCTACTCTGCACTCATCTTTTCATGGAAGCCACTCAGTAACCTCTTGGAAGCATATTGAAAGATTCAAATGCTCCCTAAAGTAATAGCGTTGGTGTCACGCTATCTTTTATCTCACCGTGTTGACTGGGTGGGTGGTTCCACGGTGGGTCAAACTTATGTTATTCCTACTATTTCAAAAATGTATATTTTTGGAGTTTTCACATATATTGCAAAAATATTTTAAATTTTAATTATAAATAAATTAGTCTTTTCAATAAAAACAATTAACTTCTTCAAAATTGTTAACAATGAGCAGAAGTTCGACGGGGCTATAATGGCCTGGTTTGACTCACGAGAAAGTTAAGCTATAAAAACTTTAGTTTTTCCTCTTTAAAAATTTAACATTTTTCTAATTATTTAATTTTTTTACAATTTACAATTATTATCTCATAATAATGTATTGAAAATGTAAAAAAAAAATATACATCAGTTTTTTGACATCATAAAACATCGGTTATTTTGAAATTGAGAGAATATTTCATTTTATTAGTACATCCTTTATATCCGTATAGACGTATAGACGTGTATATAATATATTAATTGTTGGGGGGCTATTTTGTCTATTTTGACTACACCGGACGTGACGAAAGGGATCAGCAACCAACTTATTGGTATACATGTCGTCATTGTGTCTGGAAATCACACTGAACCATAACGGAGAAGCTCACAACTCACTTGAGTAAAACCACCATAGAGAACCCTTTCTAAAAAAAATAAAGAACACCATAAAACTTTGATATGGTAGTCACAAAAATTAATAAGAATAAAGCCGTTTCACCAAACTTTTTTGACTATAAAAAAGGAATCTCAGAGAAGAGTGCTAAGACATTTCTTATATGAGTAACACATACCATGTGCTTGCCCGCTATTCACTTCAAACATATATATAACATGGAATCTCATTCTAGGAATAATTAAAGCGTAGTTTCTCAAAAACTAAACAACCTTCCATCCAATGGTTCGTTTTATTTATCCCAAAATTTAATGGTTAGTAGTCTTAAAAATTAGATAGACTTTTAACACTAAACCATAATGCGTTGTGATTTCACAAATTACAAAATAAAACAAAATTTAAACTCATTAGAAATGATTTCTTTAGTTAATTTGGTATTATTTTCCTTTTAATATAATAACACTACTAGTACTAGGATAAGACATGCATCTTTCCCAAAGTGAGTTTATTTGTATATATTATTGATAATTTTTTTTACATATTTGATCATTTTATTTATCCATATACAATGTTTTTTTTTGTTATTATATAAATTTTTTTCGATGGACCGGATCAATTTTTATTAAAAATTATGGAACTAAACTATAATTAATATATCATCGGTTGATCGGATTAGACATTAAACAAACTATGACATAAAAACCTTATTTTTTCCACCGAACACATTTTTGAAAAAAGTGAACAGTATTGTCTCCACAGTTAAATTATTTTTACATTTATCTTCCATATGGTTTTGAAAGGTTTCAGATCAACCATCGAATTGATACATGTCATTTTAATGTTTTTAGTCGTATGCTTAAAGAAAACTTATATTTTTGTAATTTAAAGTCGTTTTAAAAAATTCAAAATATAGCATATAAGAAAAAATCTAACATATAAGCAAAATAAAACATATAAGGTTTCCTTATTTTTGTAATTTAAAGTCGTTTTAAAAATTTTAAAATATAACTATAAGTTTTCTCATTTTTTAATTTAAAGTCATTTAAAAAAATTAAAATGTAACATATAAAAAAAATCTATTTTTATTATATGGTTAATGTGATTGTTTAATTTTTTTAATAATATAAAATTAAACAAAAATGAAAAAAAGATGCAAAAATTGTTATCAAATCTTCATTATTTATAATCATTAATTGACATATATATGTTAATCATATTAGGTAATTCTGTAGTTTTTATTTAAGAAAAGAATACACGCTTTTTATATTTTGGTTTAATATAATGTTTCCTAGTAATTAGATTTGGACTAACATTTTTTCAATAAGACTCTTAAGCTGCTACGTAAGCTAAATTATCATCATAATTAAGTGATATCTAAGCAGAATCTCTTTTTAATTAGTACAAACTTAGGGTTACAACTTTTAATTTAAATGTTCTTCAGTTAATATATAAGAGATTTAATGTTAGAGACCTATATATATACATATAGAAAGTACTAGGTGTTTTCCTGCATCATGTGCAGTAAGAAATTTTTTTAATCTAACTTATATTTAGAAATAAATTTTATTAAATATTATAGATTTTACTATTTTCTTACTAATATTTAATATAGATTTGATATATATTAAATCAATTTGTATAAAACTAATAAAAATGATATAACATTGTATAATTATCAAAAATTTAGCCTAAACAATATTTATAAAATTTGTAGGTATATAAAAAACTAATGATCTTACGATTAGATATTTAAATTTTTTAAAAATTGTAGAAATTTTTGAAAATTTTAGTAATACAAATTGTATAATCATACAAAAATAATAATATTTCAAAATTTGAAATGTTATATATGAATATATTTATTTTATAGATGATGTATGATCTATTACCGTATTTAAAAAAGTTTACCAAAATGAATATCAATATTAAATGTAATATATGTATTATTACCATATTCTAATAAGTTAGCCAAAAATATAAATCAATATTAAATGAAATTATCCATGTCATATTTTTTCGGAAGTCATGTCATTAATTGTGGTAGCCATGTCATATTTGTTTTGTGAAATTGATTGTAGAAAGGACATGTGGCAAAATTACTTCGCAAATATAGTCTAAGGGATATCTTAAAAATTCTGTGATATACATTGCTAGATCTTTTTTTTTTTTTGAACACCAACATTGCTAGATCTGAGAAACAATCTTCAGTTTAGCATTACTTACAATATTTAATTTACCTTTTTGTTTACAAGTTGCAATCTAGTAAACCGTATTCCACTCCATGACACACACGATACGAACTCTAAAACAAAACGCGGAGACTAAATGTCTTGTAACCAATGAATCTTGGTATTTTATTATCGCTTCATATGAGTTTAATTTAATTTATTGAATACAACCCTTAAAAGAATGCAGAAGATGAACAATAGATTAGCGAGGGGTTCACGTAATTAGAAGAAGCTCAACTTAACAATAGTGAGCTTCAAGAATAAAACAATGAAATGAATATTAAGTAACTTCTTTTGATTTAAATAAAGACTCGGTAAACACTTTGAAACTTTCTCCTTCCATGGAATCAATTTGCTGTAGAAGAACTCAAGCTGAAAAGTACAAATATAACAACACGAATGAGAAGTCAAATAATGGATAATTTTTAATTGATTAAATTAATTACTTAAGAATTAATTAAGATCACACTAACCCTTTGTCTACAATCACCACAGTACGCAATTCGCAGTTAGCAAACCTGTAAGAGACACATAACATATTATTGATCGAAAAATATATAGTTATACAAATAATTAACACGTTGGTCCATACTGCAAAAGAAAAAAAATTATAACCTCTTGCAAAGTTCATGTGTAATTGTCTTGTCGCAATCGTTTGCGAACACATACAACATATGCTGCAAAACTATGCCATGGCTAACAACTGCGACCTCCTTCTCTGGTCTCTTCCATAACCTAATTATAGACAATTCATCAATATCTCTTAATATATATACTATGTTATTTATATTCAACGAAGTTAAGATTCAAAAGGATTACCATTTCATGAACTCTAACCCTCTCGCAAAAATCTCTTCTTCGGATTCTCGAACATCGGGCCTCCATAAATTGTCCTCTTCACTTTCAATCTATAATAAGATCCAAGATATATATTAGAAAAAATCACCATGTACGTGATCCTTATATATTATTACACATGCGTCTTCTTAATATTTATTAATAAAGCTTTATATATGTTAAAGATTTCCAAAGGTAAAGATTTTTTAAAAAACATTTATATATTAACGAAGGAAAAGTGAAAGAAGGTATTTGCCTGGGAAAAATCAATGGTGGGGAAAAGAGTCTGATACTCGCTCACGTTTCTTCTCATATCAGGAGGACGGACTCCCTGCGTGAACATACGTATTCATATATATTGTTTACTTTTAATTTGCGATATTTCATTCACATGCGTCAATATACGAAACATTTCTACATGTATTTATCTTACATTACGGTCTCGAGCAACCTCAAGTGCCACAATGGAAGGGCTGCTTGGGATATTTTGTTGTTTATCTTCATTTCCAAAAACTCCAACTGCGGTTTGCATAGTTCTATATATACACCAGAAATTTAATAAGTCCAATCAACACTCTCCACTATTAAACAAGTGAAATAATCAACTTTAAAGTCTTCATTAAATTTTATGCATAAAATGTTACCTCAACAAGGGAGAGGTTACAACTAGCTCAACCCTCTTTAGTAGCCCGCTTGAAACAACACGTTCGCGGAGGTTCTCAACCTTTCAAGAAGCATTCGACGATTAGAAATAAAACGATACTAATAAGTATTATAATGACTTATTTCATTAACGTGAGAACTATGTATGTCCACTTTCAGTTTCAGTTGTAGTGACTTCTATCATTCGCATGAGAATAAGTATTATAACGACTTATATCCTTAATGTGACTTATTTCCTTAAAGGTGAATGAATCTAAGAATGGACCTATGATTGCAATTTTGATCGATGTATTAAGATTACATGTTTAGTATTTACCTGTTGGTGACCATGATCAGTAAGTGGAGCGTCAAAAAGATGAGGAGACAACAACGCATTCCTATCCTTCTCGGCTGCTACATTGTGCATCGCTTGTCCATGTCGCAACTTCAATTTAAGATATATAAACATGATTAGCAAGTATTAAAAAAGTAACACTAGAAGTGACTTGTGTGTAGTTGATCAGCCTTGTTAATGATTTGTGACTTACCAAGTGGATGATTTTACAGCTTTCCAAGGGGTACAAGAATCTTGCATCCATTTCTACACATAAAATGTTTTCGTTAAGAAACAGTTATAAGCTATGGTTTCATTGTAAATATATATACATTCATTTATATATACGCGCATACAACACATTAACAAGAATACTATTAGTTATTAATAACGAGAACTTATCAACTAAATATACTAGAAATTGCAAATATCAGACCTTTCAAAGAGAATGTATTTGGCAGAAAATAGGATCTTAAGGTGGTTTCTTTTATCAAGGTTATAGTTAAATGATGATATGGGTAGGCAAATGATGGGTTCTCTTCTATTTCTTTATATACTCGAAATATTCAAAGACCAGGCAGGCATGAGGCATGTGAACGTCGAATCTTACGTAAACTCCCATGCAATTACAAGTCAAACATTGACTCATTCTTCACTTGACGAGCTATATTTCAAATGATCTTCTCTACGTAAAATCATTAAAAAAAATTTGAACTTGTAAAATCATTTAAATAAATTAACATAACAATTCTACAGAAAAGGGAATTAAAGACCTTAAACGCAATGAACGTAAATAAGCAGTTGATTTGTGTATATAAAGTATATGGATTTGAAGAAACCATATGATATATGATCATGAATATTTCAATATCTCATGAAGAGTCAAATTTTTGTGCCTCGCAATGGAATCATTATTTGATACAAATTAAGTTTACTAATTTTTGCCTTTTTATAAGTTTTTAGTTCTCTTTTATGGATTGCCGAGAAATTGAATTGTACGTCGTTTCGTGACCGATAATTTTCCAACTTTGGATCTTAGAGCCAAATATGGATCGATTTACGTAGAAAAAGGAGACAATACATCGCAAAAGTCCAACAGAAAATGTTAATTTATTGCCTTGATCAACTGTTAGGTCCGACTCGTTAGTCGTTATTCAGTCGTTGTTTAGAGGTAACTAAAGATCGTTGTCGTGAAATACATGTCGAAAACTATTTTATTTTATTTTTCTTCTTCAAATGTCTAAATATTTTGGTTATTAAATATATAACACATCTAAATATATGACTAATCTATAACGTTTATTTAAAAATAGTTATTTTCTTAATGTTTTATATATCCATATATAATAAAAGTACTAAATTGCTTCATATATAATTTTTTTTTTTTTTGAAAAAGGGCATTCTAAAAATGAAAAGAGAAACAAGAAAAAAAAAAATGCTTCATATATAATTGATTTGATCACTTAATCTAAATCTAAATATGTTTTCCTAACTGTCAGCAAGCTAAATATTACATATGAACTCTACTATTTCACACTTTTTGAAGAGTTCCAAAATATTAATTAATTATTAACTTTATGGATCGGTGATTGTATTTCAAAATCGAAATCATTTTTAATATTTCACCTTTGGGTCTTAGCAAACTCAAGTCACAAATTCATTTTACCTGACTTAGAGGAGAGCAACCCAACGTTCTTCATATTTCATTACACTGCTATTTTCGGGAAATCACATGGTCTTATTCTCAAACTTATGCCTCGATATCCTTGGATAGGCTACGTTGGACCAGTATTATATTCATACGTAGATTTTTAAATGGTGTCATGTTGGCTATGCGACGCACGGATGCGGATACTTTTCAACTCGCTCCCTACGCAGCCACGTTCTCGTCATTCGCCGCGTTTCTTTTGCGCCTTTAACTCTCTCAAAACGTTTTAATTCTTTTATTTTTTATTTTTTTGAAACACAACTCTTTTTTTGCGCCTTTAACTCTCTCAAAACGTTTTCATTCTTTAATTTCTTTAATTTCTTTGATTATGACAACAGCTAAGACAACTCTTTTTTTTTTGGACAAGACATGTCTATCGGGGAGCTGTTAGAACATTTCCGAGGGTTCTATCCATTAGAATTCTTAAAATGCATATGTGTATATGTATATGTTATATATGTGTATTTATGGGGTTCAGTGCTTTTGTGAAGAACCTTATCCAAAAGTTTTTAAAACAATAAATGGGTAGAATCCTCTATTGGAGATGCTGGTTTTTAGCGTAATATAAAAATCGTTTTTTTAATTTTTAACTAAAAAAAACTAAAAAATGACTCATAAATAAGAGTTTTAAGAGACGGTTTTTAGTTTTTCTTAGTTAAAATTAAGAGACGGTTCTTTTATTGCGCTAATAACCCCATTCTAAGAGCATTATTATCTAGAGTTTCTTAAGGCGGAGTTGTTAGAACAGCATTATGTCAGTCTTTTAAGAGGGTTCTTAGGGTAATTAGGAATAAAAAAAAAGAAAAATTACCTTTTACCAGAAGGAACATATCTTATTTAAGAGCACGTGCAACAGAGGATAACTCCGAATCCGTCACACGAGTCCGTAAAAAAAATAGTAATATAATATGATTATTAATGCTAATAACATTAAGGATTGGTCCGTGATTAGCATGTTGACGGACTCGATCCTTGGGGGACGTGGCGAAAGGTGAGTGGATGAGGCGAGATTGGGTTAGGAGGTGTTGAGAAAAATTAGGTCATTCGACCGAAGGAAAGAAAAAAAAATTTCCTCTCGACGCTCTCGACTCTCGACGGCGATTTGGTAAACCCACCATCGCGATTGGTCTCCCTCGGATCCTGAAGGTAAATCGAAGGCTTGTCTGCTATTTTCATCGATCTAGAGTCTCTGCTTCTTCTTTTCCTCTCAATCTAGGGTTCGGTTTTTTCGATTTTGGGATTTTTCGTTTCAAAATTAGGGTTTGAATACGATTTTGG
>NC_027755.1:19148565-19152272 GCF_000695525.1 Brassica oleracea var. oleracea
TTTTAAATCATTTCAAATAATTGAGGTAAAATAAAAAAAATCCTCATATTGTGAATCACCAATATAATAAAATGGGAGAAATATTTAGAAAATTATTTTATTTACATATCTATTTATTTTAAGGTATAAATAATATAGCAAAGAATAACAAATAATTTTAATAAAATAAAGTTACTATATTCAGAAAAAATGTTAATAGTTTTTATTAAAAATAAAATCTGTATAGTAATTTTTATATTATGAAAAAAATTATAATGTCGATATTTTATATTTTCAAATATTTTAAGTTGCTGAAAAGAATTAAAATGAGACGCACTATTACTTGATTTTAAAATCACATGCAAAAATGATCAAGTTGGGTCGCAAAAACCAATTCACCCAGAAAGCAAAGCAAACATATATCTTATTTACTTTAATAAGCCTAAGCTCACTGCCCTTACAAATCTAGTTTATTGTTTTGACCGATAAAATCAGATTTATTATTGGAAAAATAAACATATAGAGCCAAAAAAATTAATGGAAAATTTTATAATTAATTGGAAAAGTCAAGGGCATAATTACAATAAGGATTCTGCTTTTTAAGTATAGATTTAAGTTTTAATAGTATAGATTTATCGAACTAAACTTTTAACATTTGGGCATTGGTCACGCAGGCCTGACAAGTGACAAGAACCAGAGGATGGATTCTGTTTCTAACGTGGTGTGGGCACGACGAGAGGAGGCTTTAATTTATCCGGTCTGTCATCTTTTTGGGCTAGGCTTGGTAGTATCAATCAAATAGGCCTAGTTGCTTTTACTTACTGCCGCGTAGATTAGAGTGAGATGTTAAGGATTTCACGCTAGTCGTTTACCCTTAAAAGCAGGAACCACACTAGTTACTCAATATGCAGTGTACACAGAGGAAAATGCACAGCTTCATTAAGTAATGTGGTTCCTGTGTTTGCATATATGCTTTCCCTATCAAATGCACTGAGGCTGTTCTTGCTGATGACAATGTAACTGTTGTTGAGATCCACACAGAGTATGATCCTAAAAGGAAGATGAAACCATAGTTTTTTAGTAACAACTATATAAACCCTTACCCTCTCAAAATTCTTTTAGTAATATAGCATGAAAATTGTGTAAGGAATTATTAATGGTTTTATTGCTTAACTACTTAACGCAGATAGTCAGACTGAGAGACAGGCAAGATAAAGTTCAGAAGTGATTAAGAGCAGCATTATCTCAGTCTTTTAAGAGAGTGTCTTAGGGTAATTAGGAATAAAAGAAAAAGAAAAATTACCTTTTACCAGAACGAACATATCTTATTTAAGGTATAGAAGATACGTCTCCTAGTGAACACGTGTTAAATTTTTATTTGCCTCCCTCTAGCTCTGTCTCCACTCCCTCTCTTCGGACCCGCCATGAAAGCTCTTCAATCCTCCTCCCTCCGCGCATCTCCGCTGAACCCACTCCGAACACCTTCGAATCGAAAATCCCATCAGATCACCAATGCAAGACTCACCAGAAGACGCTCCTTTATCTCCGCATCAGCCTCCGTCTCCGCTCCCAAACGCGACAGTGGCTATCCCCGGACGAGAAGCTGCTGTCCGGTGAGAGTGGAATCAGCTTGATTGATCGGTTCGATGCTTCCAAGTTCCCGACCCGATTCGTTGGGCAGATCTGTGGGTTTAGCTCGGAGGGTTATATTGATGGCGTAGGCTTGATGATTGTTTGAAGTATTGCATTGTAGCTGGGAAGAAGGCTCTTGAAAGTTCTGGTCTTGGTGGTGATAAGCTTAGCACGACACTACTCTCTTAGATTAATCAAAGTTTAGAGCTTTGAGACTCATTCAGTTTAAAGTTTGTATCTTTGGTAATGAGGCTGGTTTATCGTTAAAGTTAATGTCTTTAGTCAAGAGGTTTGGTTTATCTTTTCATGGGTTTAAACAAAGTTTTCAACTGAATCGCTCTGTCCCCGACGTCCTAGCTTCGCGGACCTTCATCTTTGATTCTCTAGGCTTCTGTTTAGTTGGGTATATGTGTTGGTAAATTTTGTGCGAGTGCTTGCTTCTCGGATTATCTGTAGTAGCGACGAGTATTGGTTTAAGGCTGGTCTCGTTGATTTGGTGGTGTTTCCTTGGTGTCTTCTGGTTAAGACTTCATTCCCCTCTCCGTCGGTCTTGGAGTATTGTTCTAGTCACATGTGTGGTGTCTCCAGATTCCTGTTGCTTCATCTTTATCTTGATGGGTATTGCTTTGTTGTTTCAAGCGTTTCTTGGCGACGTCTCTTGGAAAGGTTCTGGTTTGAGCAAGGGACTTCTCTGCAAGTTCAGGGGTTTTGGTTCTCGTCTTGCGGTTTCAGCCAAGTAACGAGTGGTTTTGTTGAATATGGGTTCTCGTCTTAAGGTATCTCTCCAGCTTTATGCTAGCTTCCGGCTTCTTTTGGTGTTGATGAAGGTGGACATTTGTGCTAGCTTCATGGTGGCGTCCTACAAAATACAGGACGACACATGTCGGTGGTCTATTGTTTTTTGAAAGTAATTTTTTTCTATAATTACTATGTGATCTTATGATAGTTCTAAACATTAAACATAATTTGATCTCTCTTGAACTCAAGACTGGTTTCATATGTATAACTCAAAACTCTCTTGCTCGAAAAAAGAAGTGGTGCTACTAACGTTTTTTCTTTTGAACACAATGGTGCTACACAAATGTCCACCTTTTGTTTGATCATTCTATCTTTGTTTTGACGGGATGATGGTGTGTACTAAACTTGTTCACCTTTTGTGGATAAATCAAATTTACAGATGATAAAAAAAAAAAAACAAAGTTCTCAACTTGTTGGTGTTCTTGTAGGTTTTTTTTTAAGAACCCCTAAATTAGAGACTTCTATTGGAACACAAAAATGTTGGTGTCTCTTAACTTATGTTACATGAAAACGGAAGTGGGTACGTGGAAGCGGAAGCGGAAGCGCAAGAAAGCGCAAATACTAAAAAATCATTAAGAGACCCAAAGTGGGTTTTTGGGTTAATGATGCTCCTAGGGGAATATAAGAAACTGTTTCTTAATTTTTAACTAAAAAGTTAAGAAACTGTTTCTTAAGTAGTACTCTAAGAAACAATTTCCTAACTTTTTAGTTAAAAATTAAGAAACAGTTTCTTATATTTTCCTAAGAACCCCGCCCTAAGAAACCCTGGATAATGATGCTACCCTGGATAATGATGTTCTAAGAGCATGATTAACGATGAGATGGGTCTGCACGGTTTCATAGGAAAGTTTTTTTGTTTTTTTGTTTTTTTTGTCTCACAAAAAATAAAAGATTAAAAGGCGAACCAATCGCGGATCACCACGTGTAAGTGGAACCCGCGAACAGTGCAAGAAACAAGTGAAGGTCGGTCCTTATATCACAACCTTAGGGACCCAGTTTTTAAAAATTAGTGGGACCCACCCAATATTTTATTATTTTTTGCTAAGGACCCTATTGCTAAGACCCCCATTAATGATGGTCTAAGAGCAAGTCCATTGGTTAGAGACCTTAGAGCATCCGCATCGCGGTTAATTTGGGCCGTCTCTTTATTTTTTTTTTGATTAAAAAAATATAAAAAAAGGAAGAAAGCGGAGGAGACGAGTGCTACGTTGGCTCGTGAAGAAACGTCTGTTGGTGGACGCGTGTCAACAAGGGAGTGGGTGGAAGTTCGGTTTCGCGTTAAACGCGTTTGAAACTTG
>NC_027755.1:19153456-19154574 GCF_000695525.1 Brassica oleracea var. oleracea
TTGTTGAACTAGTTTAAGTATGGGTTTAAGAGTTTGTGTTGAACTAGCTTAGTTGAACTAGTTTAAGTATGGGTTTAAGTTTGGGTTTAAGTCTTTGTTCGCGTTGATTTTATCTTGTTGTTGTTCCTCTGTTGTATGTTGGTAACGTGATAATATAAAAACGTGTTGTTCCTCTGTTGTATGTTGGTAACGTGATAATATAAAAACGTGTTGTTGTTTCACTTGTTGTTGTTGTTTCACTTGTTGTTGTTGTTTCACGTGTTTCACTTGTTGTTGTTTCACGTGAATTTATGATGTTCTTTCTTTCTTGGCAGATTAGAGCATGGAGTCACGGAGGGTGAGTGAAGAGAAGACAAGAGAGATAGTGAATCACGGACACACATGTGAAGACAAGAGAGTTCGTAGAGAGTTGTATCACATTTTGTCTTGTATTATTTTGTAGCATAACTCATGTCACGGACACAAGTTTTCAAAGGGTGTATAAATGAAACTTTATAAACACAAGTTCTCAAGTTATTTCAAACTTCCATATCAAGTCCACTTATCTCTCTCAAGTTATTTCAAACTTCTTCTATCTCTTTTATAAACACGTAATCACTTTCTTCCTTCACAAGTTCTTCTAAATCTCTCACTTTATAAACACTTCAACACTTAATCAATTTCTTCCTTCACGTTAAACTCTTAATCACTCTCTATATAAACTCTTTTTAATCACATTAATGGCTTCTTCTTCTTCTCACAACACTTTCGATGACGCTTTTGATGATACATTTGATGATACATTTGATGAGCTATTTGATCAACATTTTGATCAAGCATTTGAGGATTTTACCATTCAAGCAAATCAAGAAGAACGAAGAAAAAAAAGAAAAAAACGAGCTTATATTGAAAGACATCGTGAAGAAGGGCATAATCGTTTATGGAACGATTATTTCAGTCAAACTCCAACGTATCCTCCTTTATTATTCCGGCGACGTTTTAGAATGAACAAGCCATTGTTCATGAACATTGTGGATCGACTCTCCAACGAAGTTCAATATTTTCGGGAAACAAAAGATGGTCTCGGAAGGAACAGTCTCTCTCCACTTCAAAAGTGTACCGCCGCCATTCGTGTCTTG
>NC_027755.1:19154816-19166818 GCF_000695525.1 Brassica oleracea var. oleracea
TTTCTCTGTCAACGGACATCAGTATAATATGGCTTACTATCTCACTGATGGTATTTATCCGAAATGGTCAACTTTTATCCAATCTATTCGTATACCACAAGGGCCGCAAGCAGTTTTATTTGCTCAGCATCAAGAAGCTGCCCGAAAAGATGTAGAGCGGGCTTTTGGAGTCTTGTAAGCTCGCTTTGGCATTGTTAAAAATCCAGTGAGGAGTTGGGATAAAGTCAAAATTGGAAAGATTATGAGAGCATGTATCATACTCCATAATATGATCGTCGAAAACGAAAGAGACGGTTACACTCAATTTGATGTTCGAGGGTTCCAACAAGGAGAAGACCAAGGAAGTTCACATGTTGATCTCACGTATTCTACAGATATCCCTTCAAATATCGCAAATATGATGGGTGTTCGAACAAGAATTCGTGATACACAAAAGCATCAACAACTGAAAGATGATTTGGTTGAACACATATGGCGTAGATTTGGAGGTGGTGAAGACAACAATTGATCTCTGATGCTTATTTCAAATAATTCTCGTTCATTTTAATAATCTTTGTTTTCATGTTTTTAATTTAAAATCTATGTTTAATATGTTGTCTTTTATTTACTAATAAATATAAGTTTTTAAATAAATATTCAATATTATTTAATTTTCAAGAACTCCAAAGCAAGAGACTTGCAATGCAGACATTAAAATCTCAAGGTTCTTGACAAAGTTTCTTTAACACCTTTATGTCTTAAATATTATTAATTTTATCTCAAGAGACCCTTAATAGGGTTATGGGATAAGGATGCTCTTAATGGGTTCTAATGAATAAATTAGTAGTTAATTTTGTGATTTGAAAAATTTAGAATCTTTGTTACTCTAATTAATTTTCTGATCTTCCAATGGGAAAACCTCATTGAGGTTCTTAAATTTTTTTTTTTAGCTGATAAGAAGAAGGAAGAAGAAAGAGGTCCACGAGAGAGAGAGGGGACATGAAGCTCTCTTCTATACATCAAAGCTGGTTTGGTCTGAAAAATTAATGTTGGCGTACTGCCCTGCAGCCCACGCAGCCTACACAGAAGATAGAATATGTTTCAAAATAAGCTTGACAAGTTACGACATCCATGTGATGAAACCAATATCTCACAGCCACCTAGAAAGGTAAGGATGACAAAAAATAGTTAACAACATCTAAACAGGCATATCCTACCCCCCAAAAGGCATCCATCAAGAAACATAAGAGGATAGTGATTCAGTCACAGTGATCACGAAGTAGTAGTAGAGAAATTCAAGCATTTAGAGACAAAGATGAATCAATTGACAAGGTATGATTTTCATAACAGAAACGAATGAGAAGGGGGACTAAACAAATGCATAAATAAAAATGTATAGAGGTATTATTTTCTTAACAGAAACGAATGAGAAGGGGGTCTGAACAACCAAAAGCAGTAACTAAAACCTTGGCTCTAAGATGACCAGCTGGGCTGCTGAATTCAGGAAAAACATGTTGCACTAGCATATTCTCCAGCTCGGATTTGTAGGGTTCAGTTTGCCTAAGTTTATCACAAAGTGTCCCAAAAGCAAGCAGAGCAACATCCTTTTGGCGATAGGGCTTCTGTTCTAGAGGTGCTTCACCATATCTAAACCACAGAAACAAAGTAATTATATCATGTCGCAATTGTATAATTAGATCCTTCTCTATATTTGTAGTTACAGCTTGAGGGTACCTATTAAATATGCCCACGATGAACTGTATGAATTTGGGGAAGTTGCCTTTTCCACGCTTTCTGACCAGCTCAGTCACAAAGTCCATAGATGCAGTCTTGGAACTGTACAGATCTTCAATTATATCTTTAGAGCAAGTAATGTTACTATTTAAAAACATGTTTTATGATCATCAAAATTAGACAACGAAGACTTCAAAGACATACCATAACCCTTCCTCACATACTCATGCGGGTCTTCATCCCAAAGTACTTGGTCATCATTATTGAAGCACATTAGAGGGAAAATGATCTCAAATAGTAGAACATCTAAGGTGGGGCTGCAGTAAGGTGTACATGCTATTCTTCGGGATACTGCATAGAGACACAACAAGTCAATAAGAAACAGATAAAGCCTTTATCAGTTTTCAATAGAAACTGCAACTAGAAATTTTACCCAAGCCTCTATCTGTGGCTGTGATTACGGTTGTGAGAAGAGGTATATATAGATCATCTTCTCCAATTGAATGAGAGATCGAGATCATCTCCACAAAGTCGCGCTTTCTCTCTCTCTCTCTCTTTCTCTCTCTCTGCTCTGTTCTTCAATCTTCAACGGGAGGAGATCAAAGATGGAGTACGAACAGGCCCAGCCTTACATTGATCACGACGAGGAGATTACACAGGAGGACGCATGGACCGTTATATCAGCCTACTTCGTAGAGAAAGGTCTAGTTCGTCAGCAGATCGATTCGTTCGATATCGTCGACGAGTCGTCTGATATCGAGATCCAACCTGAGTCCCAGCACAATCCTAGCCACCAATCTGATTTCGCCGAGGTTCTCTAGCTGCTACGGATTTGGAGAAGGAGAGCAAGACGAAAGATTTCTCAGACAGAAAAGAAAAGCATCGAGGACGAGGGAGAAAAGAGAGAAAAGAGAGACGACCAATACCAACATGACACACGTATGGAGTTTTTAGCAGTTCCAAAACCTCTTTGCTAAGAAGCGGTTCTATAGTTTTATCTCTTTTTATGTTTTTTTTTTTTTTAATTTTTTTTTTAAGAACCCTTTACTAAAGCTTCTCCATAGAGGTGGTCTAAGAATCTCCAATAAACATGGCCTCAAGCCAACTCTTAAAGTCGGATCTTTGAGTAATTCTTAAGAAGACAAATGGGCTTTCGTGTGTATTGGCTTAGCATACGTTTTTGGTTATTTAAGCTCATCGGCAAAGCCCAGTATAGTGTTCAAATGTTATTGGGCCTCAGTTGCATACTAACGTAAAGCTAATAATACAAACAGTCAGGATAAGAAGATGATGCTACTTCAGAGTGCGATAAGGTTAAATGTTGGCACCCTCTTGGTATTTACTTTAGTGCAGGGGTGGCTCTTGCGGATATTAAGCACCTATAGGAATGCTAGCAAATCCAATATTTTTGAGATGCAATGATACTTTCGAATTATCAGTAATTATTTTATGGTGTTGTCAAATCTGCAAAATAATTGAATTTTTTCCTCGAATTTTTTTGTTTGTTTTTGACACATCAATTTAAAAACAGACACCGTTAATCCATTCACAAGTTCATAACTAAAATTTGAGGTGGATAGAATTGTAAAATTAAATAATATAATTTATTATTGATTTATTGTGTTTTTTAATGGCTCATAAAAAATTATACTACACTTAAATTGATCTCAAATATAAATATATTCTATCTAAATTTTATGATATGTATATAAATTAACTAATTTTTATAGCAATAAAATTATAGAAAATATCTTTTAGTTTGGACTTTATAAACTTTATGGATTTCACTTCAGATTTTAGCAGTGCCTAATAGCTAGTTCGCAAGATAAAAAAAGCTTCTCTATCTCTTCTTCGTTTTCTCCTCAAAATCTTTCACGAAAAAGAAGAAGAGATGAAGCTTTTGTCTGTCGCCGTTCTTCTTCGGTGACTGGTGACTCCGGTATATCTTGGTCGGTTTGACAAGTATATCCGGCCTCTGTTTCTGGCGGCTCGCGTTCACCTTGACAGAGCTGTCCGGCTTTGTTTCCGCGTTGCGCTCTTCTCGATGGCGACGGCGGCTTCTCACCGGGATTCCCGGTTATCGTTGATTGACGCTTCCGTTTGTTACTCGATCAACCGTCTCTCTTCTCACATCTCTGTTTGATGTTGGGTGGATTGTAGATGACTGAATTATCTTTGAAGTGTCGATCTGGTGTGCGGCTAGGATATTTGGGAAGATAGCTCTGAGTGAGGTTTTCTTCATCATCCGTTTGATAGATTTCCGGTGGTTTACCGGAATCAGTTGAAAGACTTCCCCGTCGGTGGAGATTGGTGGTGGGTTCTCCGTAAAGCAACACGTGTCTTCGGCAGTTCGAGTTTTGACGCGTGAATCGTCTCCGGTGAATGGAAAGCTCCGGCTTGAATCTCACGGCGGTGGTTTGGAGGAGGTGTTTGCTGTTCTTGACGCGTGTCGATTCTATTTTTTCTTCTCAATACACGTGGATAAGAAAATGGCGGTGCTGGAACCACTTTCTTACTTGGGTGGTTTAGTTGTTGGACCATGTATAGGTCTAGGGTTGTTATGTTGCCTTGTCTACGGGCCTTTCGTTTTCCCAAAAACTTGTTTTGGGCTGTTGTAACTTTTTTGGTCTTGTAATAAAATACCAGACGGAAAAGAAAAAAAAAGCTAGTTCACAAGATACCCTTTTTGTTTTCTTAGTTATTTTCAGTAAAAAAATATTACAACACTTTCGGTGTAATGCCAAAACCACAAAAGAAGTGAAAAACATATAAACAGTTATTACACGTGTGGCGACGTCAAAATCTCTTGGATCTGGGGATTATCTTTTGATATAAAGAAGTACAAAAAACGTGGTGTTACCGACTCACCAGTGAAAGGCTTCTCATTCAAAGTCAACTAGGGCGGCTTTCACACCTCCCTCCCTTCTAGACGGATAACAAAATTTAGCATCTCCGTTTCGTTAATTAACTAATTAGAGATAAGAGTATCTAGCTGCACTACATATATGAGTTTAATAGTACGAAAAATATTTATATACCTAAACTGCTGTCGATTTTTTTACCTGAGAACCATTTTATTTTATATATGTTTTTGGTGGTAGAGAAAAGCAAATAGAAAGATGAAAACCTTGAAAATTAGGTTATAGTAATGTAAAATCAAAATAGAAAGATAAATATCCAGTTTATGTCATATTTACATTGCATTTCTTCAAATAAGAATTGGGTTGTTGTAAGCATTCGCTATAAACCATTTGCTTCTCCTCTTGTCACCTTCCGATTACATGAGTGGAGAGTTTTTCTTAAAGTAACTTGCTAGCTTTAGCTAAAAAAAATAAAGTAATTACCTTATTGTATGAAAAAAGAAAATAGCATTATTTCAAGATTTTAAAACAAAAAAAAAAGTATTTGAAGGCTTTTATATTACAAAAAGAGCTAAGTGAAAGTCCAACCTGTATTTGTTGATAAGTACATTTTCTCGTCATGTGCATGCACTTGTTGAAAAATAAAAGTAAAATCTTTTCTAAAAAAGGATTTTGTCTTTTCTTTGGCTTTAATTATAGAAGAAATTATTTCCTCTAAAAGTGTTTTGTTCTTTTTGTTTAACTCTTCTCTTTTCCCATGAAGCTTCGAACGCTTTTTGACGAGTCAAATGTGAAAACGCATGAATATTCGAAGAAAATTCGTTGATCTCGATCAAACCCAAAACAAATCGACAAACCAAAGTATTGGGGCCCACTGGCCCATTGACGAAGTTGTCTCCATACAATACGTATAAGAGAATGTTGAAAGTAATTTTTTTTTTATAACCGAATGTACCACCCTATCGAAATGGTCCAAATTAAAAACCAAAACGACTAATTAAAGATCTAGCATACACTGATCACCATATAAATTACCGTGAATGGTTTTCGGTCTCGCATACTGAGATCCCACATATGAATTTTTCAATCGCCGGGATTTAAATCCGTGTAACAGAACTCACAACCGTAAATTTTTTACCACCAGAACTAAAAGCCCCGGTTGTAATATTCTTTTTAGTTAAGTTTTCTTTACGTTAACATATTGTAGATTAGTTTTGTTCAGCTGACGTTACTACTATATCAAAATTGGACTCCATGGTCTTTAAACTATACCATAATAATGTTTCCATGGTCAATACTCTATTAAGTAGAATGTGGTTCTATTCCAATGGACATGGTTTCAGTTTTGTAAATGCATTTCTGTAATAAAAGAAGAGTGACGCCATTGTCTATGTGTATTAAAAGAAAAGAAAAATGATTTTAAAATAAACTAGGTGAAGCCAAAATTTGAATATTTAATGGTTACCACTAGTAGATAAGAACTTTGCTTCAAAGCAGCAAAGCAAAGTTTTTTTTTTCGCGCCCGCCAATATCAAAACCTCTCTCTCCGCGGTCCGATGTGATAAAACACCGCCGCACCAAAACTCACCGACATGTCTCCGGCGACTAGGAATATAGTCTTCTTCTCCTTCCTCGTCTTCTCTCTGTTCTCCATCGTTTCCTCCGACGAGCTCCAAATCCTACTCAACATCAAATCCTCCCTCCTAACCTCAAACCCGGGCGTTTTAGATTCATGGAAGCTGAACTCCAATCACTGCGGCTTCACCGGAGTAACCTGCGACTCCACAAACTCCGTTACAGAGATCGACCTCTCTCGTCAAGGCTTATCCGGAACCTTCCCGTTCCATTCCCTCTGCGATCTCAAGAGTCTTCGAAAACTCTCTCTCGGATTCAACTCGCTCTCGGGAACCATCCCAACCGATATGAACAACTGCACGAACCTCACCTACTTGGATATCGGCAACAACCTCTTCTCGGGATCCTTCCCTGACTTCTCCTCTCTAAGTCAGTTACAGTATCTGTACCTAAACAACAGCGCGTTCTCGGGCGTTTTCCCGTGGAAATCGCTACGAAACGCAACGAAACTCGTCGTTTTGAGCCTAGGTGATAATCCGTTTAATACGACGCCGTTTCCTGAAGAGGTTGTTACGCTGAGGAGTCTCTCGTGGCTCTACTTGTCAAACTGCAGCATCACTGGCAACATCCCTCCGGCGATCGGGGACTTGACGGAGCTTCGGAATCTGGAGATCTCCGATAGCGGCCTCACCGGAGAGATTCCGCCGGAGATAGTGAAACTCACCAAACTCCGGCAGCTCGAGGTTTACAACAACAGCTTGACCGGGAAGCTTCCTCCCGGATTCGGAAGCTTGACGAATCTGACGCTCTTGGATGCTTCCACGAACTATCTAGAGGGCGATTTATCGGAGTTAAGAACTCTGATCAACCTCGTTTCTCTACAGCTCTTCGAAAACAGATTCTCCGGGGAGATTCCGGTTGAGTTCGGCGAATTTAAAGATCTGGTCAATCTTTCTCTGTACACGAACAACTTAACCGGCTCTCTCCCTCCGAAACTCGGTTCTCTATCTGATTTTGATTTCATCGATGCGTCGGAGAATCATCTAACCGGACCGATCCCTCCTGATATGTGCAAGAGAGGGACGATGAAAGCTCTTCTCCTCCTTCAAAACAATCTCACAGGCTCCATACCTAAATCCTACGGGAACTGTTCGACTCTTGAGAGTTTCAGAGTTAACCATAACTCCCTCGAGGGAGCAGTTCCCGCAGGACTTTGGGGCTTACCGAAGGTTGAGATCATCGACTTAGCCAACAACAACTTCGAAGGTTCAATCACCGCCGATATAAAGAACGCGAAAACGCTCGGAGCGTTGTATCTTGGGTTCAACAAGTTCTCTGATGAGCTGCCTGAGGAGATTGGTGAGGCTGAAGCTCTGACTAAAATCGAGCTTAACGATAATCGGTTTTCCTGGAGGATTCCGAGCTCCATCGGGAAGCTCAAGGGGCTTAGCAGTTTGAAGATGCAGAGCAATGGCTTCTCCGGTGACATACCGGACTCTATAGGGTCGTGTTCAATGCTCAGCGAGCTGGACATGGCTCAAAATGAGTTATCAGGAGAGATCCCGCACACGCTGGGATCACTCCCGACGCTCAACGCTTTGAATCTTTCGGACAACAAGCTCTCTGGGAAAATTCCAGAGAGCTTGTCGTCTCTGAAGCTTAGCCTTCTTGATCTTTCGAACAACGGATTATCAGGTCGTGTCCCTCTGAGTTTGTCATCGTATAGCGGTAGCTTCGACGGCAATCCTGGACTCTGCAGCACGACGATCAAGTCCTTTAACCGGTGCACGAGTTCTTCGGGATCGCATCGAGACACTCGCGTATTCGTGCTGTGTATAGTTTTCGGTTTACTGATCTTGATTGCGTCTCTAGTGATTTTCTTGTACTTCAAGAAAACCGAGAAGAAGGAAAAACAAACCCTGAGACGTGAATCTTGGAGCATAAAGTCATTCCGAAGGATGAGTTTCACTGAAGATGATATCGTCGGTTCGATCAAAGAAGAGAACTTGATCGGTAGAGGAGGTTCCGGCGATGTGTACAGAGTTGTACTCGGTGATGGTAAAGAGCTAGCTGTCAAATACATTCGCCGTAGTAGTACAGACACGTTTACTCAGAAGAACTTCAGCAGCACGATGCCGATCCTCAAGGAAAACGAAGGAAGATCGAAGGAGTTTGAAAGAGAGGTGCAAACACTAAGCTCGATACGGCACTTAAACGTGGTGAAACTCTATTGTAGCATCACTAGCGATGACTCGAGCTTGCTGGTGTATGAGTACTTGCCTAAGGGGAGCTTATGGGACATCCTTCACTCGTGTGAGAAGTCGAATCTCGGTTGGGAAACTAGGTATGATATTGCTCTTGGTGCAGCGAAAGGACTCGAGTACTTGCATCATGGATACGAGAGACCGGTGATTCACCGTGATGTTAAGTCAAGTAACATATTACTAGATGAGTCCTTCAAGCCTAGGATTGCTGATTTTGGTCTTGCCAAGATTCTTCAAGACAAAAATGGTGGTCTAGATTCGACTCATGTAGTTGCGGGAACATATGGTTACATGGCTCCAGGTAAAGAGATTTATTAACTTCTTGTTTATCAGTTTGTTATGGTCTTATTACATTACATTTTTTAGCATCAAATCCCTTCTTGTTGCAGAGTATGGATACTCGTCGAAAGTGAATGAGAAATGCGATGTGTATAGCTTTGGAGTTGTGTTAATTGAACTAGTCACGGGGAGAAAACCGATAGAGGCGGAGTTTGGAGAGAGCAAAGACATACTGAATTGGGTTAGTAACAATCTGAATAGCAAAGAGAGTGTTATGGAAATTGTGGACAAGAACATAGGAGAAATGTATAGAGAAGATGCAGTCAAGATGCTGAGGGTTGCAATCCTCTGCACGGCAAGACAACCTGGACGAAGGCCGACGATGAGGAGTGTGGTGCAGATGATTGAGGACGCGGAACCGTGTAGATTGATGGGCATTGTGATTAGCAAAGAGGTAATGTGAGGATCAAAGAAATAAGTTGATGAAGGACCAAGTCTCACTCACTCTTTTGGGTCACTATGAAACTTAGAAGGTTTAGATGGAGAATGTGATTCTAGTCCTGGTTATGAAAATCTTAGGTAACGTTATGATCTCGGATGTAAACTATTTCTTGTAATGATAGAGATTTTTGTATGATGTTTTGGACTTAGTTAATGAAGGTCAACAAACAACTACAATTACTTGGCTAAGAGAAATGCATATTCAAACTGATAAAAGTAATGACTGCCAGACACTATGACTTCTCAAAACGAAACCAAATCCAAATTGAGTTACTTGTCGTGATGATGAAATTGTAAATTATTATCGTATAGAATAATCAAAGAATAAATTTCTTAAAGTCTCAGTACTTATAGCTGCCGAATTTGACCAACAAAAAAAAAAGGAATGAACGAATAAATCTATCCCCTTCACTATAAGACAATAATGCATTTGAATTTTCTTATTAGATGGAAGATATAACGTATTCTAAAAACAAGTGTTCACACATGCATTTACATAGAACAACCTTGATGCAGACAAACATGATAATTGCATTAGCTACAATATTTTGATACGTAACTAATTCATCATACCAAACACACAGCCACAAAACTAATCTTACTTAAGGCGTCACAACTCACAACAATCATTAACAATAACGATAAAGAGAGATTCTAGAAGCTAGACAGTATTACAGAGACCAGAGTTCTGGTAACATACAAATAATAGCTTCTGCTGCAAAGTACATCCGATTACCTTAGTGTACACAAAGCTAACCAAAGAAAGAATTGCCCTACAAATATACACAGTTTTTGAATCTTTCTCTATCTCAATTCTCAAAAATGTAATTCTCCAGTAACCATGATTTTGTCAACGGAAAAGATTTTGGAATGACCACATTATGAATCTTGCAAAGATATCAGACTCAAGGAACTCAATGTGAGCAGCTCGACCAATGAACGAGTTACGACCATACAAGGTCGTGTCAAAATTGACGTCGCAGCGCATGAACACTCTCTGGTGGTGAGGACCTTCTGGGGATTATGGCCCACGTATTTGGTCCATACAGTTATCAAGCATCTCCAGGAAAGCCACACCTCTTTTTGAGTTGTCAAGAGAAGCTGGTTGGCACGACTCAATCCTAGTCGAGTGCAGTGCCGTGCGAAGGTTTTCGGAGGTCCGAGGCGAGTTCAAAAATACATTTTACATGATATCTTTTTAATAATATATATATATATATATATATAACACTCAAAAGTTTTGAATTATTATATAAATGTTTTCTAAATTTTCATTCACCAAAATTTTATAATCTAAAATTTTTAAATCATGAACAAAAAGTATGAATTTGTAATAGAAATACAAAGATACAAATTTTTGATTGAAATGTTGGTAGCTGTCAAAAAGGTAAATCTTAGCATTTAAATTAACTATAGTAAACTATATATTGAAAATATTATAAATTTTTATCAAATTCTCAATGTGGATCAAAATATTTGCAGTTTTTTAGAAGTATAATCTTTATAGTTTTATTTAAAATATAGCAAAAATGATCACAAACCTAGTTACTTTAAACATAAGTCCAATTCAAAATCAAATAAAAATAAAAATCTAACTAAAAGAATATGTTAACTATCATGTAAAATTATTTTTTTCGTAATTAGAAGCCCTGAAATTTCTACAAAATTTGGGGGTCCTAGGCAAATGCCTTTTTCGAAAACTCCAGTGATATGTGTAACATAACCATCCTGAACAAAAAGATATTGTAACTAGTTTCAACTGACCCGCCATTTTACTCGGCCTAAATTGAGTTAGCAGCCGGGTTTTGTTTTGCTAGTTTATAAGGCCCATGCAGGAGTATACTGCATATTCTTAATTTAAGCAAAAGGCCCAAAACGACGCAGCAACTAGTTTAGCTTTTTTTGGCGAAAGGTTTACGACTAAAACCTGAAAACATAACAGAATTAGAATCATGTTGTAAAAGAACGGGGAATTGTCTGTGTATTATTAATGAACAATAGAGGTTCTTTTTATATGGATTACAAAGTATAAGTAAAAAAGAAATTATCCAAAACCTAATCCAGAGAAAAGGAAAAACATCCTAAGTCTAAGTCGGCCAAAGGATAGGCCGACTCTCTCTCCTCGGACGTCCGTCTCTCTCTCCTCCATTGGCCACGGATTGGGCCTTGTCTTGGTCATTGGTTATGGACCATCCACTTAATGATTTATAACACTCCCCCTTGTATGCCATAACCAATATGGGTTTGTATCATGCACGACGTTGCCTCATTAAAACCTCTCTAAGAAAACCAAAAACCCAAGGTGAGAAAAAATAGAAACCATAGATAGGAAAAAGAGTACAACACATGACACTCCCCCTGATGAAGGCATCACTGAAGATCCTTCAACTGGTGCATTCCTATCTGATGAACCAGCTTCATGAACGTTGAGGTTGGCAGAGATTTAGTGAAAAGATCGGCCGAATTGTCACTGGACCGAACTTGAACCACTTGAACTTCTTTAGCCTTCTGCACGTCGTGGGTGAAGAAGAACTTAGGCAAGATGTGTTTTGTTCTATCTCCCTTAACGTATCCATCTTTGAGCTGCTATGCAAGCTGCATTGTCCTCATAGATGATCGTTGGCTCTTCTTTTTCCTTTCCCACGGCGAGACCACTCTCTTTAAGAATATGGCCGGTCATGTTCCTCAACCACACAAGCTCTCGGCTTGCTTCATACATGGCTATGATCTCGGCATGATTAGATGATGTTGCCACTAAGGTTTGTTTTGTGGACCGCCAACTTACTGCAGCCCCACCGTGTATAAACAC
>NC_027755.1:19166948-19168386 GCF_000695525.1 Brassica oleracea var. oleracea
AATGTTTTATTCCGTTTCAGTGCCTAAGTGTCGGACATGAACTGAATCTAGATAGTAAACTCACGGCAAAACTGATGTCCGGTCTAGTATAACTAGCCAAATACATTAAGGCTCCAATGACACTTAGGTAAGGCACTTCCGGTCCGAGTGTCTCCTCGTCTGGCTTCTTTGGTCCGAATGGGTCCTTCTCTAGGTCTAAGAACCTTACGACCATAGGACTTGACAAGGAATGAGCCTTGTCCATATTAAAATGTTTGAGTATCTTTTCTGTATATGTCTTTTGATGTACAAGGATTCCTTTGTCTACATACTCAAATTGCAGTCCCAAACAGAACTTAGTTTTTCCTAAGTCTTTCATTTCGAATTCTTTCTTTAGACATTCGACTGTTTGATTCGACCGTTTGGGAAATCTCTTCAGGGGTTCCAATCACATTCAGGTCATCCACATAGACAGACATAATCACGAAGCCCTTGCTGTCAAATCTCTTTATAAAGATACATCGACTTATTGGATCGTTCTTATAACCCTCTTTCATTAGGTACAATGATAATCTGTTGTACCACATTCGACCTGATTGTTTCAAACCGTACAAGGCTTTATTCAGCTTAATGCAATGCTGTTCTCGAGAACCTTTCTTATCTTTGAGCTCAATACCCTCTGGAACTCTCATATGAATTTCATTATCCAGTGGACCGTACAGATACACTGTTACTACATCCATTAGGCGCAGATCAAGTTTCTTTTTCACGGCCAGACTGATCAAATATCGTAATGTAGTTGCGTCCACCACAGGGGAATAAGTTTCCTCATAATCTATTTCTGATCTCTGTGAGAATCCTTGTGCTACAAGTCGTGCTTTGTATCTCACTACTTCTCTTTTCTCATTTCTCTTTCTCACAAAGACCCATTTGTATCCCACTGGTTTGACATCTCTAGGTGTCACGGTTATAGGGCCAAAAACGCCTCTTTTCTTTAATGATTCTTACTCCACGTTTATAGCTTTTTTCCATTTGATCCAATCTGATCTTTGCATGCATTCATATATGGACGTGGGTTCTAGATCCTCATCCTTTTCCATGATCTCAAGTGCAACTTTATAAGCAAATATATCATCGACGTGGATATCATTTCTGTTCCATTTCGTTCCAGACATTATATAGTTTATAGAGATCTCTTGATTGTCCGGCCCTTGTGTCCCATGAAGTTCGGCGTCCCGAACCCCATCATTTGGAACGGTCGGATCAGTTGGCATGGCCGGCTCACTTGGGTCGACCGTTCTGGTCGGCTCGGCCGGTCCATCAATGTTTTGGACGGTTTCCTTGGTGCTCTCGGATCCAGCACCTCTCTTGGACTTCCGAGGCTGTTTATCTTTGGAACCAATAGGTCTACCACGTTTGAGACGTTGTTTAGACTCTGTAGCCACTTGACCTTGTCCCT
>NC_027755.1:19168458-19169641 GCF_000695525.1 Brassica oleracea var. oleracea
GAATCTGGCAGTTGATTAGCTAGCTTTTGAAGATGTATAATCTTTTGGATTTCCATATCACATTCTTTAGTCTGAGGATCTTGCCAAGATATTGATGGTCGAGACCATTCGATTTCTTTGTTCGACCGGCCGTTATCTCCCCCTAAGGTTGGATATGTGGACTCATCAAACTGTGAGTCTGCGTATCTGGCCTTAAACAAATCACCGGTTGTTGGCTCAAGATACTTTATAATGCTTGGGGAGTCATATCCTACGTATATTTTCATCCTCCTTTGTGGTCCCATTTTAGTTCTCTGTGGTGGAGCAATTGGAACGTAAACGGCACATCCAAATGTTTTGATGTGGGACACGTCTGGTTCATGACCTGTGAGTAACTGGGATGGTGAATATCTATGCTCACTAGATGGCCTGATGCGAATCAATTCTGCTGCATGTAATACTGCATGTCCCCACGCTGATACCGGGAGTTGAGACCGCATTAGTAATGGCCGGGCTATCAGCTGGATACGTTTAATGAAGGATTCGGCCAAGCCGTTCTGTGTATGTACATGTGCCACGGAGTGTTCTACACTTACCCCATGGACATACAATAGTCATTAAACGTCTGGGACGTAAACTCACCAGCATTATCTAGACGTATAGTCTTTAAAGAAAAGTCTAGAAAGTGTCCTCTCAGTCTTATTATCTAAGCAAGCAGGCGTGCAAATGCCAGGTTCCGTGTGGATAGTAGACAGACATGCGACCATCTGGTCGATGCATCAATCAGGACCATGAAATATCTAAACGTCCCACTAGGTGGGTGTATTGGTCCACATATGTCTCCTTGAATCCTTTCCAGAAAGTTTATGATCTCTTTATTAACTTTGGCTGGTGATGGCCTGGTTATGAGTTTCCCTTGTGCACATGCTGCACATGTGAGATTGTATGGGACAACTCCTTTGAACATGTGCCCTTGTGAATTTATCATCAACTTTCGCATCATGTTAGTACCGGGATGACCAAGCCGGTTATGCCATAAGGTGAAATTGTCGCAGGCATTAGCCTCGATCATACTGACCTTTGCATAGTATAGGCCAGTAGACATTGCAGGTAAGGTTTCTAGGATCCTTTTATAGCCTTTGGTGATCGAAATTATGTTAAGGAATTCTTTATTTCCTTCTTCCCATGTTTCAAGATGGAAACC
>NC_027755.1:19170139-19178319 GCF_000695525.1 Brassica oleracea var. oleracea
TCACCAAGTCCTTTTGACCTTAAGCTGATCTTTGTATCTAGCGCCCACTGCAAGTAGTTATCTCCGGAGAGATTAAGGGCTGCATAGTCTCTATTTGAGATTTTCGACATCTGAATCACATCATCATTTCAATTTAGGTTCACAATGTGATCATGTGGCCGCATGGTATATTAACAAGCTCGGCCACAAACTTGTCTTACGCATTTATGAAAACAATCAATCTAATCGACCATGGTGCGAACAATCAAGCCACACGGCCATGTAGTTAATCAATAGGATCGGACATGTAAATCTAATTAACCATGGTGCGAACAATCCTAATATATGATTCTACATGTACCAGAGAGATTATGGCCACACGGCCATATGTATTTTCAATGCAATCAGATTCGAATTCGTATGTTTCTACATGCTGGTCGATTTTAAACAATATGAATGCAATTCAATTCAGATTTGGATGTAATGCAAACAACCTTAGCAATTTGATTTATGAATTTAGGGTTTCAATTTTAAACAATAAGGCTGTCGGTTTTAATTAAGGTTTCAAGGCCTTTAGGATTCAAGTTCTAGATTAGATTACTTCAATCAATCTAACAATCCTAAATCTCAGATCATCAAACATTCAATCAATTAAAATCAGATTCAGTCCTTTAGGGTTTAGGGTTTCGATTCCAAAATTAGGGTTTCTCAAATTCAAATTAGGAACAATCAATTAAGTTCTAAGGAATCGATTTCTATATTACTAGTTATAAGATTGTCGATTTTAGATTATAGGTTTTAGGGTTTTGATCAAGGACAAAGTTTCCATAATAATGGATTAGGGTTTTGATCAATCTAGGTTCTCAGATTACGGTATACCTTTGTTTCGTAGAGGTTTAGAACCGGACCACCTTTAGAGAGATAGAGAGAACGATCGGATGCTTGTAGGTTCCAATCGGGTCGCGGATGGGTGCAGGCGCGAGCTGAGGCGTCTCGGATGCGAGCTGCAGGGAGATCGGGTCGTCTCGGGTGCGATCGCGTCTCGGGTGTGTTCGTGAGCTGGACGAGTTTGTCTGAGCTGGGACGTGAGCTGAGAACGTCAAGGATTCGAGATGGATCGACTGAGTTCTTGGATGAACTAAGAACGTGTCTAGGGTTTTAGATATGGTCGCCGGTTTAGGCTTTTAGGTTTCGATTTTGTCTCAGGGTTCTGGAGGCTATCGTGCTGATAACGTGTTGTAAAAGAATGGAGAATTGTCTGTGTATTATTAATGAACAATAGATGTTCCTTTTATATGGATTACAAAGTATAAGTAAAAAGGAAATTATCCAAAACCTAATCCAACAGGAAATATGAAAAGATCTAAAACAGAGAAAAGGAAAAACATCATAAGTCTAAGTCGGCCAAAGGATAGGCCGACTCTCTCTCCTCGGACGTTCGTCTCTCTCTCCTCCATTGGCCACGGATTGGGCCTTGTCTTGGTCATTGGTTATGGACCATCCACTTAATGATTTATAACAAATCCACATAATTGTGACCAACGATTGAAACAGCACAACTCAGCTATAAAAGACAGTAAGTACTACAGGTCATCTAATCGCATTGCCTACGCTTTGTCTCAGTTCTCTCTATTATCCACAATCGGTATAAGTGTCCATCGTCTTAAAAAAAAAAACTAAATCTGAAAACAGATAACGAAAGTGATAGTGTAAGAAGAAGATGGATTCAGCTTCCCTAATTCCAAATTTGAAAGGATAAGGACAATTTTCTAGTTTCATTGTTTTATTTATTTATTTATTTATTGGAAACGTCGGTGGAATTTCTTGAAAACACACACAAATTGTGTCATCCATTAGAGTTGGGTGGGTCTCACAGGTTGCTATCACTTCCGATGTATTAGGGAGTTTGGGCCCTGGTTTGAGCGATAGAGGACCGATCAATGCAGGGTTGGTCCTTCCTAGTTTACTAGCCTTCTTTTTTCTTATCAACTGTTTACTAGCCTTCTTTTATTAAATTCAATTGCATTTATGTGCTTGCTATCTCTCTCTCTCATCTTTCTTTAACGGAAGGGAGGACACATATAGGCAGACACTTCCAAAAGGTGGAAGTATTGGCTTTTAGGACGCACTCAAACTTCCATTAAAACTCCATCCAATAAGAAAGAGGAATGTGAAAAGAAAAGAAGTCATTTTCTTGGTTCTATAGTCGTCGATCACCTGATAACTGCGCCATCATAACCGCCACGTAACTAACTCAGTCTTATCCGTTAAACTTACTTGATTTGCAGTTACCTAGCCTATCGATTGTTGTTATTATCGTCCCTCACATATAGGATAGAATTACTATGCTATATGTTCCGACATAAAGCATTCATAGTATCTCATGCTACAATATTAGATACATTAATTTATTTTTTGTGGTTCGTATAGTCAAACAAGTTAAAGTTCAGTTGCATCACACCTTTGCAATGGTCCACGTTCATCTTCTCAACAACTTACCAACACTGTGACTAATTAATTTCATTTCTAACCAAACTAAGTTTATTATCAGAGTCTACCATGAACATCCAACAGATAAAGCAAACTTTCTGAATTTGATTTACTAAATTTATACACTTGCATAATCAGATCAAAGTCAGATGAAGAGTGACAAAAGAAACTCACTCTTCACCTCACTCGCACAAAAAAAAAAAAAAAAAAAAAAAAAATACGAAGCCACACAAAGTCCAAAATGCAAACTCACTATGTACAACCTACTTTGTTAGTGCCTTACTGAAGATCTTTTTTCCAAAAAGAAAAAAAAAACTTGAAGGCCATTTTGTGACTAAACATTTTGTAAACAAAAAAAAGAGAAAATCTTCAGCCAAGTGACTCACTATGGTGGGAAAGCTCTTTCCTCATCCGTTGATTAAACAACCTGCAAGCATCCATACTAAGATCAACAGCTGCAGAAAGAGCCACGTAAGCAGCTGCATCCTCCATACAGCTAACGTGCTGCACACTAACCTCTACACACGGCTTACTACATTTCCCTTCACCTTCCACACTCGCTGCCATCACAAACCCTTTCTGTACGCTCCCTCCTCTCGGACTATTCGCCGGCGACGCTCCACCGCTTCCGCCGCCACGACTCCTCGTTCGGCCCACACCACTACCTGTTGGCGATGATCCCAATTCGATCGAGAACTTCCCACCTCTGTGAGAACTAATACTCGACTCCGCAAGCACGATCCCTGCACCGCTTGACCCGTCTAGGATGAGTTCAAATCTATAACCGAGCCCATCGGTGGCTCCGCCGCGTTCCCGCCATGCCTCAAGTCGTCCCCAGGGTTTCCATGTACCGTCTCCGGGACGGAGGATGAGCCAAGACCCGGGGTTAGACCGGCTCACACGGTCGGTTCCAGGAGATGCAACGAACGGTGTGACGATTGAGGCCATAGCTACTGGAGAGCCTGACAAGTCGTGGACCGTTATGGACCATCCCTTTCGCTCTTTATTGGGACGTTCTCTCTCGCTCCCGAACGAGTTTAGCCAGCTCCGGGGAACACTCGTCTCCGTCGGCAATGATCTGATCAATAAACAAACATATAATAATTATTTAGTAAAAAATTTAAAAGAGTAAAGTTTTAATAGATCCGTCGGAAGATTAAAGCGCATGTTGATTTGATTCCTCGGAAAATAATAATAAAATTAGAAATTTTCAAAAAGTGACAACTCAAATTTCTGACAAATGTGGTAAGAATGTTTGGTTTGTCGGAAAACTGACCTTGATCTGATAGTACGATCTCCGGTCGTGTTCCGACAACTGAATTTGCAAGTGAAAACGGGTTGTGGGATACTGCCTTGAATCTGAACCACTTGAGGACTACACTCAGGCTCGCCGTCGAACTGGAAAACGAATCTAGGATCAGGCTCCGCCTTCACATTCAGGTGAAACTGAGCCGCCGACGACGCTTTCCCGGCTCCGGCTCCTTTTCCGACAGCTATCCATCCGTCGTGGAACACGCACGGCTTCGATTGGGTCCCAGCAAGATCCAACGGCACTGAGACTTCCGCCAGAAGACCGCCGGAGTTTACACCGCACGCAGCGCCGGCGCTTCCCGTGTAGATGAAGATCTTGAGAGATGGTTTCGAAGCGAAGATGGATCTGGAAGCTAGGCGTTTGATATCTGAGCTGCTGAGATGGAACGTGGCGGCGAGGGTTTGGATCTCCGGGAACTGAGTGGTCTCCAGTGGAATGTAGGGGATGGCGGCGGTTTGCGGTGGGAAGTTTTTGAGTTTGATTTTGCAGAAACATGGAGATGAGGAGGGATGCACGGCGGAGCTTGACGACTTCGCCGCTAAAGGAAGTTTCAGAGCTAGATTACTGATCGTGAGACGGATGAAAGGACAAGGATCCATTGCTCTTTAGGGGTTTAGGGAATGGAGCTGTTTGGAGTAGACAACATGGAAACTAGGAGTGGTGACTTGGGAATTAAGCTAAAGCAAACGAAGTTGACGAACAAAACGCAGCGTTTTAATGGTCGCCGTTGGATTTTCTGGACCTAACCATTAGTGAACTCGTCTTCTTTGCTCTGTGTCTGGTTTTTAAGTGTGACAAGTAAGCAGAAATTGCATTTTATTTTCCATTTTTGCATTTCCTCATTTGTTTCCTTATATTTTTCTGGAATTGTCCAATGACGTCTTATTCTGTCCGTATATAAAGATTAGGCCCAAACTATTTAATGAGCTATTTAATACGCATTATACTGATGTAGCCAGAGGTTCTACTTAAAAGGAAAAAAAAGGAAGAAAATTTTCAGTAGCCTATAGCATCTTGCATCAAATAAAATCCACAAATGTGATATATTAACGTATTAGATAATACAATTACAATTATATTATTTACCATCTCCTATAGTATGATTACTGTGTTGCATATTTTTCTTATATCTATAAGTTGATTCTAGAAGTTCAGAATCTATTTTTGTCTAAACTCATACCATGGAATATGAGTTTTATCTTAAACATCACTCAATTTATAGATTTTATCTTGGATTTTTTCAGTTTAAATAACAAAGTTGTTATATTAATTACATTTGTTATCATCATTGACTATTTTATCTTGGATTTTTTCAGTTTAAATAACAAAGTTATATTAATGTACATTTGTTATAATCATTGACTATTATGCAAGGCAAAATGAGACTATTTTTCTTATAATTTTTGGACAGAGATTTAATATTTAAGCTATTTTCGATGTAGCATCAAATATTTGACAAGTAGCCGACATATAGGCCAAAATGCTTGAAAATCAAAACAATGGTGTAGATTGGCTAACTATACTATAAAGTGACGTCTGTGTTTGCAAAAGTTTATTTTTAAGTAGTTAACCATTTCTTTTGAGTTTTAAATATGTACGAATGAAAGGGTAAGTCCAAAATATAGAGTTAGTTGAGGGGTATAAAGAGAAAAGATGTTGGAGCACAGCTGGGAACAAGTTGGCAAGAAGCCAAGAACTGCCAGCTCGGATTAGATGTTGACTACGCTATCCGCTCCTTCTTGAGTCTTGACTTTCTCTCTCTCTACCTGATCAGTAAGTGACCAACCACACACAACATAGGGCTCCACTTTGCGTGGTTACCTTTACTGGCTTACGTGTAAGTTCGCGGCTCTTTGTGCTGTGGTCGGAGGAATCTTTCCGCCTCTATGCGGAACTCACGTTTTTTTTTGTGTCAGTCTTGGTTTTCTTTTTTTTGACGAATTATTTCTGTTCTTGATAGTGATTATATGGTTGTTTTGTTGTTATGGACCGCAATAATGAACGATCAAGTCATGTTTTTTTTTTTTTTTTTGTAAAACGTGAAACTTTCATTAAACTTAAACATTGTTTAGAGCCCATAGGGCTTGTTTAGCAACATTATCGGCCCAAACATTAGCCGTACGATTAATAAATGAAAAAGAGATCGACTTAAATGAAGGAAGCAGAGAGTAGATATCTCGAAGCACACCGAAGATCTCAAGCTTGTTCTCCCTCTTCTTGATCGTATTCATGAGGATTTGAGAGTCAGAGAGTATTGAGACTGCATCGAGGCCGTGAGAGAGGGCAAAGTTTATGGCAGTTATTACCGCCAAGGTTTCCGCCATGAGGGGCGAGGAGACCGAAGTCAGGCTCGCTGAGTGCTGCGTTTTCGAGATCCGATCATCAATGATCCAACCAAGCCCTGCTTCACCCGTTGATGGATTCCATGCCGCATCGGTGTAGATAGACATGAGTCCAGCAGTATTAGGATTTGGTTCGACTCTGATCACCGGGATCATCGGTTTTGGGGATGGGCACGGTTGCGCCCTTATCCATTCTTTCGCTTCTGTAATCGCCTTCAAGATTGTCTCTTTGGGAGTTAGGAGTCGTTTTTCAAACAGGAGCAAATTTCTTGCTTTCCACAGGGACCAAACGATCCAGGCTGCAAGGGTTCCAGGTCCAATCCCCACTGGTGGGAGGGAGGGTAACATCCTAGCCTTTTCCCAACCCTCAATGGTCGTAGCGGCGTCTTGTGGGTTGAAATGGCCTGCAAGTGGAGCCAACTCCCAGACTTGTGCCGCAAACGGGCAGTGGAAAAGAAGGTGCGCGACTGATTCTTCTGTATTGCAACGCTTACAGAGAGTAGATATCGGTATGTTTCTGATAGCGAATTGTTCTCCTACTGGTAGAGCTCCATGTAGGGATTTCCATAGAAAGATTTTAATCTTTTCCGTTGTTTTGATGTTCCATACAGACGTGAGCCACTTGATTGTGTCCACTGGCGTTGTAGGAGTTGAAGGAGTTGAGTTGGCCTCTGTTTCCGTTGCAGCTAAGTATCCAGAACGTGTAGAAAATTCTCCAGAGGGGTTCTTTAACCAGACTAACTCATCAGATCTCCCTAACCTACTAGGTCTGATCTTTAAAATTTGTTCTTTGTGGAAAGGGAGCACCTGTTTAAGTTTCTCAACATCCCAATCAGTGCTTCCAGGGAGGAATAGGTCAGAGACTTTGAGATGTTGGAGGTGTTCCGGAGCCGGCCCAAACGGTCTTCAAGTTTCTCAACATCCCAACCAGTGCTTCCAGGGAGGAATAGGTCAGAGACTTTGAGATGTTGGAGGTGTTCCGGAGCCGGCCCAAACGGTCTTACTTGTTCACAATGTGAGAGCCATGGCTCTGACCATATCTCTATGCTTTCCCCCGATCCTACCATCCATCCCAGTTGGTTCTTGAGAAGGTCTCTTCCCATGAGTACGCCTCTCCAGCCATGTGAGGAGGAGGAAGGTGCTTGACACTTTAGGAAGGTTTCAGATTGGCAGTATTTCCCCAAAAGGCACCGAGCCAGGAGACACGTAGGGTTCTTCAGGATCCGCCAGCCAATCTTTGCTAAGAGGGCGTCATTGAAAGTGGTAACATCCTTAAATCCGAGCCCCCCTTTGCTTTTTGGCTTTGCCATTTTGTCCCACGCTACCCATGAAATCTTTTTCTTTCCAGGTTCCGAGTCCCACCAGAATCTTGTGAGTGTTGATTGGATGTTGGCGCAGACGGATTGCGGGAGTTTAAAGCAAGACATGGAGTGGGAGGACATTGGAGCTAGGACACTCTTTGTCATAACCATTTTACCCGCCGTTGAGAGAAATTTAGAAGACCAGCTGACTGCTCTTTGATGGATCCTGTCCACCACAGAGGCAAACAAATCCTTCTTCTTACGACCAAAGTGCTCAGGAAGCCCTAGGTATTTTCCCACACCTCCCTCCTTTTCAATTCCCAGCACGTTTTTCATCAGTGCACGAGTACTTGGGTTTGTTCTTTTGGAGAAGAAAATTGATGACTTATGCTTATTGATAAGTTGTCCTGAGACTGATTCATATGTTGCGAGGAGAGTCTTTAAGGCTTCCGCATTCTTTTTATTTGCCTTGCAGAAAAACATTGTGTCATCGACAAATAGAAGATGATTGAGGCTGGGGCAGTTTGATGCAATAGAGATTCCTTTCATGCGACCAGTGGATTGAGCCTCAGCGCATAGACCCGTCAGGACTTCAGAGCAAAGGATGAACAGGTATGGCGAGAGCGGGTCACCCTGCCTTATTCCTCTCCCTGGTTTCACATAGCCTCTTGTAGCTCCATTGATAATGAAAGTATAGGTCACCGTACTTATACATTGTATAATCCAGTTGATAACCATAGGATGAAAGTTCAATTT
>NC_027755.1:19178340-19223069 GCF_000695525.1 Brassica oleracea var. oleracea
TCTGTTATGTAAGCTTTGAGTAGGTCTTTCTTCAAAGACTCCAAGAGCTCGAGGTCTGGGTGCAAGGAAATAGTTTGTTCCTCAATTCGCTGTTTTAGTTGATCCAGGTGGGCTCTATTTTCCTCTCTCTGCTGTTTTGCCCATTTGATTATAGCAGCTCTGCATTTGTCTATCTTCTGTTTGACTTTGAGACTGCTATTATGGGCCCAAGCTTCTTCTACAATTTTCCTAACTTCCAGGTTCTTGTTTAGACTGCGATCATATCTGAAGATGCCCTTCTTTTTCATCCGCAGGGGTTCGAAGTAAGTGATGACGGGTCTATGATCAGAGCTTTCAAAGCGTAGATATTCGCAACGACCTGAGGGGTAAGTCTCTGCCCATGCACTGTTGGCTAGGGATCTGTCCAATCTGCACTTTACTTCATGTGTCCCTCGTTTTCCCTTCCATGATAGACATTCCCCACTATGTTGTAGGTCGTAGAGATCACCTTCTGATAGGAATTCTCGAAAATCAGTGAAGGAAGCTTCAGTTCTTTCAGGTCCCCCCTCCTTCTCGTGGTTGCCTGTAATATCATTGAAGTCTCCCGTTACAAGCCATGCTGAGTCTCTAATAAGAGCCAAGGAGGTGAGGAAATCCCATGTCTGTTTTCTTCTTCTTTTATCAGTATTACCATACACAAAGGTCACGTAAGAAGAGCTTCCTTCATATATGATTTTTGTATCAAAATAGCTATTACAAGAGGAGACAATTTTTAGATCAAGCCAGTCTTTCCATAGTAAAGCGAGACCTCCTCCTGCAACTCCATGTGGTGGTATAGTCTTCAGGTTAGTGAAGCCCAAATTTTCAAGTTTTTTTGAGACCACACGGTGGGGATTTTTTGTTTTCGAGAGAAAGATGATGTCTGGGTCATATTGTTTACAGATCTCTCGCAGTCTCTGAACTGTCCAAGGGTTCCCCATCCCTTGGCAGTTCCAAACCACCACTTTTAAGGAAGAGGACAAGGCGGATTTTGAAAATCCCCCCTGCTGCTCTTCTTGAGAGCCTAGCATTCGACGGTCCAGAGTGCGTAGGTCTGCTTGAGGGACCTGTACCATTTCCGTGAGGCCTCTTTGACTTATTTTTGCCTTTGTTCTCCTCTCTAGGAGGGATATTCCTTATGCTGTTCTCCTTATTTCGAGGGATTGCTTTTGAAATTTTTGCAGCTTTCAGTACCTTTCTCTTTCTCAGCCCCGCATTGATCATGGTTAAAGAGAGAGGTGTGGTTCTTCTCAGGTGAGGTTTTCCCACTCTCCTCTTCTGATGTTGTTGGGCGGATTGAAGTAGAGGGTCCTGGTCTTGAGGTGATCCTCTAGGGCCCAGACGATCAAATGCAGATTGAGATTCACTTATAGGTCTCAATCTTTGCGCGATAGGAATACGTGCTGGCGAGACTTCAGGAAATGGTTCCGTAATTTGCAAGCCATTGGAAACCATGTTGCTTCTGGCAAGTCTGTCTGCGGCTTCTTTGATTTCCCCCTGCTCCTCCGCCTGTCGGAGTCTCTCCTTTCGCGCTGCACTTTCAGTAGGGTCCTGACAGTTTGTGTATTGAACCATATATCCTCTGATTTCATCTCTTGCTTGACTTATAGCTTCCTCAGGCATGTCCATAGAGCGAGAAGGGACCCTATTGTTTTGGAGGGTTGGTCCGCTAGGTCTCGAAGACTCAGTTTTCTCCAAGAGTTGGGGGTTATAGTCTCTTTGGGTCGGCTTTTCCACCCATAAGGACCTAGAGGGTTGTGGCCGTTGATGCCCCCGACGGCTCTCTGTCTGTTCGTAGCGTCTGTACTCTCTGGATTGGTAAGTGTTAGTGCTTTCTTCTCTTCTTCGGTGCTCATATCTAGGTCTGTCTCTAGGGGACCCCCTTGCAGTGATTGTTCTCTCCGTAGATGGAGGATTGTATCCCTTGTACGGTTCAGCCCTCCTTTCATAAGATTTGTGTCTTCTTTCAGGCTCTGATCTGTTATCTCTTCCAGAGTTTGAGATCCTGGTATTTTGAGAGGAAGACTTGTGATAGCTTTGGAGATGTGATCTCGAGTAGTTGGATGCTCCCCTAGGAGCGGTTTGAGAAGGAGGGCAGATTTTCTCAGCAGGTTGTCCCTCATTGTGTATCTCAAGGGGTTTTTCGGGCGCTGACACTTTTAAAGGACATGCATTTTTGTCGTGGCAGAGGCTAAGGCATGTGGTGCAGTGGTTCTGTAGCTTCTCGTAGACGAGATTTACCTCTAGCTCTCGACCATCATCGAACTCTAGAGTCGACTTCCTGATAAGGGGTTGGAGACCGTTGATGAAAACTCTCATTCTAGTCATGGTGTTTGTAATCTCAGAGAGATCGTAAGTTCCTATATCATACGCAATGCGCTCCAGTATTTCTGTGGACCAGAGATGCAAGGGAACGCCTTGAACTTGAATCCAGAAAGGAATCTGGTTGGGGAAAGCTGGGGACAATGTCGGTTCCCAGCGTTGTATTATAACCATCCAGTGGACGAAGTGGTATGGTTGGTGATCGAGGACTTTTAGTAGATCTCTTTCTGAAGCGAATTGGAACTGGAAGCAACCTTGGCCTAGGTCTGCACCTATAGGTCTGCACCTATAGGGCGAGATTCACATTTCCAATGGTCAGAAAGGAAAGGAATGAGAGACCAGATGCGCTGCACTTTAGGGTTTGTCATCCTCCCCACCAGAGAGCATGTTTCTTGATGAGTTCAGAGCTATCAAAATTTGGGACTTTGACTCGTGCCGTACGTGGAGGGGAAGAGGGCTCAGCAGGGGCTTTCCCTTTCTCCGCATAAGACATTCTTCTTTGCATTGTGGCAGGCAGAAGAAGCTAAAGATTTCTTCAGAGGGTAGCAGATACACTGTTCTTCTTGATGGAAACAAGAGAGGTTGAGTGTAGCGAAAAACTTGAGATTCTGTCAAACAGCTGGAATCTGGATCTTGGCGACTTAACTGTTGTGAGCTGGCTGAGGAAGCTTATTTGTTGATCTGAGGGCCATCGCCGGAGATCAGAGGGGAAGAAACGGTCCCGCCGACCACGGGTCGGGGGAAGAACCCGGTGTATAAAAGGCAGGGGCCTGTAATATCCAACGGAAACTCCCAAAAGAGGGAATAATTTGAAATAAACAATCTAAGAACTCGCGGGTAATAGGTAACTCTGAGAAAGATCTGATGGGTAACTAATTCTCTAGGGAAAGGTGTCTGAGAGAGAATACCTCCTCTTTTCTACGATCAAGTCATGTTTATTTCGTAATAATTCGTTAAATCTCTATTCATTCAAGTCTAGTTCCAGTGATGCACAGTTGATACAAAAGAAATAAACGTGAGGAGGACTTTACCATCTTTAATGTCTCAAGTCTAAAAATGTTTATTTTCAAATAAAAGAAGAAGAAAAATAACAAAATACAGCTATCATCCACGATCCTCGTTCAGCTTAACCTACGCTACTTAGACGATTTAAACTAATATACCCAATAGTTAACTGAATTTAATTTGTCGTGAACGTGCACGCATATCTCTCGCCCAATCCCAAAACAATTATACTTTATTCTACAACCCCAAAAAACTGTGAGCTATAGCATGAACGAGTTTACTTTTGGAGTTGAGTAAAAGGTGACTGACTGTTTGATGTGATTTTTAAAGGACGGTTTCCTTGGAAGTTTAATCACGTTGGAAGTTTAAGTGTTTAACCAAGAACACGTCATTTTGGTTTAAAATTAAGAAGGCTTTTCATGTGTGTTCTCAAATGACTATACGATAATATTTAGAGATACATACGGATGTGGAAACCAATGTATGCAATATCAAATTACAAGTACTCCAACAGAATACATACAGTTAAATCTCAACACACATGTAGAAGGACATGTCAGTGAGAGCTTATGGGAGAGGTTAAATTTCAACACACATCTAGAACAGTTAAATTTTAGCTAATCTCCAAGACTCCAAATGAAACATGAACAATGTGAAGTCTCTAGACTGAACATAACTCGAGAGTTGCATGCATGAGATATGTAGTTCTCAGTTCTCACGTCGTGAACATATATAGAGGATGCAACTTCAATTGAGTAAAAACTTAACCCACTGAATCTTTGAAGTGGTGGTTGCTATTTTATTTATATTACGTTCTTAACACGATCTTGCAATGGTGTTATGTTTCTAGTTAGAATATAGTATGTCATACGATATTTACCAAAAAGTTAAAAATATAATAACAGACACGAACCCACGGAGGAAGGGTAGGCGTTCAGGTATCCATTCAGATTCGGTTCGGGTCTATTCGAGTTTCGGGGTCAAAGATTTCAGCTTCATTCGGATATTTCTAAAATTCGGTTCAAGTTCGGTTCGGATCTTTGCGAGTTCGGTTCGGGTTCGGATAACCCATTTAAATAATTTTTAAAGTTTTAAAATTTATTATATACTTTAAATTTCTCAAAAGCTATAAACAAAATAACATATTACATATAAATTTGAATAACATATGTCAAAATACTTAAACTTAACATATAAATTAGTTTGGTTTGAATATTTGAATAGAGAATCGATATATATTTTAAGTATTCTTAGTGTTTTGAGTATACTTTAGTTATTTAGACATTTATTTTTGACTATTTGTATATATTTTTAAGTATTTTGGATAACTTAAAAGTATCTTATATATCTTGGAATCCAAGAATATTACGTTTTCCCACCGAAACCGAGAAATTGCTTTTTCCCACCGAAACCGAGAAATTGCTTTTTCCCGCCAAAACCGAGAAATTGCGTTTTCCCGCCAAAACCGAAAAATTGCGTTTTTCCGCCAAAACCGAGAAATTGCGTTTTCCCGCAAAAACCAAGAAATTGCGTTTTTCCGCCAAAACTGAGAAATTACGTTTTCCCACCGAAACCAAGAAATTGCTTTTTCCCGCCAAAACCGAGAAATTGCGTTTTCCCGCCAAAACCGAAAAATTGCATTTTCCGCCAAAACCGAGAAATTGCGTTTTCCCGCCAAAATCGAGAAATTGCATTTTCCCGCAAAAAATCGAGAAATTGCGTTTTCCCGCCAAAACCGAAAAATTGTGTTTTCCCACTGAAACCGAGAAATTGCGTTTTCCCGCCAAAACTGAGAAATTACGCTTTCCCACAGAAACCGAGAAATTGCATTTTCCCGCAAAAAATCGAGAAATTGCGTTTTCCCGCCAAAACCGAAAAATTGTGTTTTCCCGCCAAAATCGAGAAATTGTGTTTTCCCGCTAAAACCGAGAAATGGTATTTCACGCCAAAACCAAAAAAATTGCGTTTTCCCGCCAAAACCGAGAAATTGCATTTTCCCGCCAAATTAATGAAATACATTTTTCCGTCAAAATTGTGAAATTATGTTTTCCGTCAAAATCGTGAATTTTTTATTTTAACGATAAAGCTATTGTTTTGGGTTAAATTGTAAAGTTATGTTTTCTTTTGTTAAACTCATAAAAACATGTTTTAGGAAGCCCATGGACACTCATTGTCCATTTGGTCTTCGCCCAATTGAACCATGTACCAATTGGTCTTTTGTCCAGTTAGACCATTTATTAATTGGGCACGTTCATAGCCCGCCCAAAATGAATTGGACTGGGCTAGCCCATAGTCAGCCCGCCCAGTTGACACCTCTATCTTGGATGTTTTTAAATATATATTAAATCTAAAAATAATTAATATATTTAGGTATATAAGTCTATTTCAGATACATTCAAATACCCCTAATACCCATATCCATAATACTTCGGTTCGGATCGGGTTCGGTTTCGGTTATCTAAATACCAAAATTTTGAACCCATTTGGATATTTTATTAATGTCGGTTCGGGTTCGGTACTACTTTTTCGGATTGGATTCGGTTCGGTTCTTCAGTTTCGGGTTTTTTGCCCAGCCTTACCACAAAGTTTAAATATTTTTTGATAAAACATTTAAAATTTTAATAAAATCACTGATGACAACATCGCAAAAGGAGTTAAAAAAAAAAGGAGCGCATCTGAAGATCAAAGCACAAAGTAACGAAGCTAGCCTAGCCATAGGAAGGAAGAGAAGAAGAAGAAGAAGATGAAGGCGTTAGGGTATTGGCTAATGGTGGTTGGGTCACTGAGATTAGCTTCGGTTTGGTTTGGTTTCTTCAACATTTGGGCTCTTCGTCTCGCCGTCTTCTCTCAGACCACCAGTTCTGTTCTTCTCCTCCTTCCTCTTTTTTTTTTTTTAATATCCATTTTTTCAATTGTTCTATTAATTGGTGCTTAAAATTTCGTTACTTTCGTTGTTAATGTCACAAATAAAATCTAATAGACACTTGAGAAAATTATTCTATCCAATTGACTTCCTTAGTCTCTGAGATCCTCCTAGTCATACATTGGTCACTGGTGAGTGGTGGCTAATGGAGAGTGCATGTACTGTGTTTTGTGTAAATGGTAATGCCACGTTCAGAGGAACTAGGTTCTTAGTTTTCCGTGACTTCATTTATGGATCCAATTTGAGGGCTTCCTGGATTTGATATTTGATTTTTTGCTAGTCCATTGAATCTGTAAGGTCAATGGTTTTGTGAACTGAGCTTGAAAGTTTAGGGAACTTTGGTTCTTTGAACATATCCATGCTCTTTCTAGTTGCTTATTTTTTTGGTTCTTAATGTTCCTTTAATTGCAAAGTTGAGCTAGTTGGTATTTTTTTTTTCTTGATCATTATGGCTTTTTTTTTTGTTTATCTCTCCAAGATTAGTCTTTCTTGCAATTTGAGATTATTAATTTACAAATTATCTTTTGTTTGTGTCCCCGAGTAGTTGTTTAAACTTTCGGTAAGCCATGATGATGTGAATGTTTGGGCATTTTAAAACTCTTTTATCGCTCGTAATAACAAGTCACATGACTAGCTATTGTGCATCATCTCCCTAAGTTCAACCTAGGCAGTTACTTTCATTGAGGACAATGTTTGTTTCTGGTCTGACATTTTTCTCAGTGGATCCCTGTTCATTGAATCAACATACATGATATGTAGGAGAAAGAGACTAGCTAGTACCATAAGAACAGCAGACCGAAGCAACATATCTAAGAAAGATATGCAATCTTAATAACTCTTATACAATTCGTTGGTGAAAGAACTTATTGTAGGAAGTGGACCCCTATTCCCTAGTAATCAGGAAGGGGGAAAGTATTTGGATCTAAAATTGGTTGGTTTTGATTACAGTTTACAGAGTCCAAATGCATAACCTTTTTCTTGTTGATATGCAATTTTTCTTACAATACTGTTGAAGTAAGTCAGTGACCAGGTTAAGTGTATTAGATGATGTAGATGTATTAGAACAGAAGCAACTTGATGTTTTTCTTTTTCCAATTGTAACTTGTGGTGTCCCCGATGTCTAGTTCATTGATTATGATAACAAAAAGGTAGTAGCAACTTTGCATCATATGAACAATTTGTGAATAGGAAACAAAAAAAAGATATATCCAGGAATGACAAATATCACATAGTTGAAATTGAAGTCTCTAGCTTTTAGGTTTCTGCAAGTGATGGCTCCTTTTGGTTTACACTTTACAATAATAGTACCGTCTTCACTACTCAGGATGTTCTTTCTTCTGTTTTAACTGTTTTGCAGTGAGTGAAGTTCATGGACGTACATTCGGAGTATGGACACTATTGACCTGCACTCTCTGCTTTCTTTGTGCATTCAACCCCGAAAACAAACCGCTATACTTGGCTACCTTTCTCTCATTTATCTACGCCTTAGGCCATTTTCTGACTGAATACCTCTTCTACCATACCATGACCATCGCGAATCTCTCAACAGTAGCCTTCTTTGCAGGTATGGGTTGGGAGCAGTCACCATACATTTAAATCACTCTTGTATTCAATCAGTTCACGTAGGCTGCGTTGCCATTCATTGTGTGAATGATCTTTTATTGTTTTTAACAGGCACATCGATTGCGTGGATGCTCTGGGAGTGGAGATCCCTTGACCAACCGCATTCCAAACTTGCTTGATCTTCTTTTTAAGCTGTTGATTCATATTTCATCTATAATCCTTGAAGGAGTCTTTAAGAAGACTTGTGGTACTATGAGAATAACTATAAAGTTCATGGATTTGTTTTATAGGTTGAAGTGTTGTTCCTTTCAAGAGTCTTTTATAGTTTAAGTTGCATTGTAAGATCAGTGGTTACAGAATGGGAATACAAAATTTATTACTCCTATAGTTTTACAGAGAGGTATGTATATCTCCCCTTGTGAGGGACCTGCTGCAATCTTCAGATAAACTATGGCTCAAAATTGTCAATCATGTGTTGTATAACATCTGCTCCAGCTGAATTGATCATCTTCGTTTTCACCTGTAATGTTTTTTTTTTCCAGATTTGAGTATGAACCACCTGTAATGATCATATGATAATAATGATGATAATGAACACTTGCCTGAATGGTATTGTGAGCGAGAAATCTCTGCACGGTTCCTCTGAAACTAACATCAACTCTTTCCCAGCTCATTTTTGTTAGCTCTCTTATCATCTCCTCTGCAAAAGATTTTTGTATTATGATGATTAGAAATCAACCTGAGGAGGATGAGAAGTCTGAGTTTACACCGAGCCAACCTTCCATATCAAAATTCTTGGAACCGTTTGAATTGGTCTCTGATTGAACTTCCTCATGGTTACTTGAGGTACCTGGTCCTTCAACGTTCACAATGTGAGGATACTTCTCATTGACTGGACCGCGTTGAAGCTGAGAAGATCAGATGTAAGACAACTGATTCAGCATAACACACAAGTATGATATTAAACACTGAAAGGTTATTTATTACCTTAGGAAGCTCGCTGCGTCGCCTGATAGACGATGTGCTCCAGCCTACTAGGTCTATCAACAAAATGGAGGTTAAGGTTCCAAATGAATTGCAATAAAGTAGTGAAAATAAGAGGCCTGAGGAAGGAAAGGATACGGTCAAAGCTTGTGTTTGCATAAGCAATACGCCGCTTGAAGCATCTCAAAGCAGAACTGTTCACAACCGAAGAGGAGATGTGATGAGTAAATATCATAGGAGAATGGTTTCAACCATAAGATAACAAAGTTGGTGGAGGAACACTCACATGAACCTAAGGTTTCTACGGTCGCTAACCATACGGAGGAGTAAGGGAGGCTTTCCATCATCATCACCATCAGCTAGAAAAAGATGTTTCCCCGTTTTACCAAGACACCATGACATACGCGTAGCTAACTTCTCCAATGTGTGAGATCCAGAAAACAATGGAACCTAATGCGAACCAAATTGTAAGTTTCCATGATTCATAACTCAACATCAAAGTCTACTTCATAGTATCTACTCTGCTCTAAACTCACCTGCTTATGTCCTCTTGAACCAAGGTGCGGCGTTGCAGAAGTTATAAAACACACAGGCTCCAATCCAGCGATTCTCTCTTTTGGTTCCTCACTGTTTTGCGGGGATTCTTGCTCATAAAGACAGGCAACGGCATACCTAGCAATCAAGCCACCTAAAGAATGTCCTACAAAGGAAATCTTCTGGAGACTTGGGTGACGTTTGATCACCGTCCTAACCTAAACGAAAGAGAAAACACAAATCTTACTTCCGCTGCAAGACTCAAGCAGAGATAACAAGTCCTATAATCCTACCTCTTCTGCTAATCTTTGACCCATAACATCAACTCCATCAAATGTCTGTGTAGAATGGTTGCGTCTACTGCCTGCAAAAAGGTTCCAAATCATCACAAACCATTCTCCGCAAATCTAATACTCATTATGGTAACAAGATCTAGAGTTGGATCTTCAGTAAAGATCTGAGAGAAACAAGAACTGAAACTCTAAGAATCTAAAGTATGGTTCTTTCTTCCTTCAAAGATCATTTCCATCAATCATGGAGGGAGAAAAGGACTCACAGTGAACGATGAGATCCTGAGGATACTTCTTCAGCATCTGCTTAGCAGCAAATCTCCAGTTCTGAGCACTGCACACACAAAACATTATCAAGAACAGCTTGAAATCGAATATAATCAAACACACAACAACAAAGAACCTTCCGATGAGACCGTTGACCATGACGACTAGATGAGTAGGCTCAGCGCGTTCCCCAGGGAACTCAACACTCAAATCAACGTTACCACTCTCGTCAGATTCAGCTCTGAGACAGCCCATCCAATACTTCTTCTCCTTCTTCTTCTTCTTCTTCGTCAGATCACTTCCACCATGCCCATCTTCTTCTACAATCCCATGAATCTTGCTATCTTCTTCCACCTCCATGGTTAGTAAACGAAAAAGATGGAAACTTTCGATGCGGGTTTGCTAAAGGACGACACTTTAGGATAATTCGAGGTCTAATAAACGTGGGTTTTATACTTTAGACATGTTTGGAGAAGATGTTTCAGTCGTTAGGACGGTCTCCGCAGGAGAGCTGTCATCGTTGAAACGCCATTGACATTTTCTATTCTTACACATACCATTTTTTTTCTAGAAGTACAACACATGTAATAACATAAGAAAATTTGCAAAAAGGACCTTTAACTATCAGTGTTTCACAAATTATACTATTTACTTACTAAAGTTGATATAGATGGTAATTGAAAGAAACTTGAAAACTTATATGTAAATATGGAAAGATATTAGTTTGTTAAGTTTTCTTCTATGTATTAATGTTACAAGTTCATTATTGTGTATACCTTGATTATTTAAAACGCAAAGTGGTACGTTAAGAAAAAATTATATGCACATTCTTGCACGTTCACTAGAGTTTTATAGACATGAATCATGATCATTACTTTAAACGCAGGTAATATAAAGGAAAAGATAGAATCCGCAAATAATGAAGTACAAATACGAAGTTGGCTTGTAGTTGTATTGGACCGAGATTTTTATATGAAACTTATGCAGCCATGGCCCATCTCTTTGAATGGACCGAATCACACACAACACCAACAAGTAGGCAACAAGATATAAACTTTCAAAAAAAAAAAAAACTCTCTCTGTTTGGATGTCATGAGTACTGTTCTGTTTGGATGTATTGTCGCCTCGACTACTTGAGAGATCACCACTTCTGTGAGCCTGAGATGATTAGTATTCTTTTTACACCTTCTTTACATACAATTTGATAGTTCTGATATTTTGCATGAATCAAAATCCCATAGGATAAAATATTAGATTTCAACCAACTGTCACTCTTATCAAATATTTAAGTCTGTTACCGCAGAGGAATCTTGCCTGGATTGAAAAAAATATATATCTATATGGATTTTGCGACTTATTATAGTAATTTAAGTTGTTTTGTTAGTATTATATTTGAAATATCAATTGGTAAGATTTTATAACTAACATGAAATGATTCTCCTACTCTTATGCTACGAATGAGGAGGGCATGAGAGATGAAGATCATATGGGTTGCAGGAAAACTGCATTTTAATTGTCTTTTTTTGAAAAAGTACAGATCTCCTACAGCAGTTTTGTCTACTACCATTTGGTGGTGGTTCACTCATTTTTTTTCTTTTGACCAATAAATGATTTTATTACAAAGTAATAATATATTTAATATTTTTATATAAAAAAACACATTTTCATTCTATTTAACTTACAACTTTTACAATACAAAAAGTTTTAACCGTCTACTTTTTTTGTTAGATCATTTATCTAAATTATTTATATGATGTGTGCGTTTATTAATTGTGTAAATATAAAATATTGTACTTAAATATATATATATATATATATATATATTAATGTAAGATAGACACATTTGGTCACTTACTAATATTTTCATATTTTAATTTTAAAAATACAGTTTCATAATTTTAATGCAATATTTATTGTTATTTATGTATTGTATTTATATATTATGTATTTTATTGTAATTTTTATTATTTAAATATATATACTCTATTTTTAAATTGCTTTTCTCTATTATAAACTGTAATCAGATGTTAAAATTGTAACATGATTCGATATCTAAATCATGTATTTTAAATTCAAGTTAAAAATTGCAGTTCTTTAAAAATCATAAAAATTTCATATCTTTCTAATATATGTCTAAATAAATTAGTTTTTCGTCATATTTTATATCATTTAATTTTTCTATTTTCATATCATTTTAGATTCTAACAATGATATAAAATTGTATCAAAATAATTTATAGTTATACTTATATATATAGTTACTTAATTTAAAATTAAATTAAAATTTAAAATCTGGTTAGATTCGTTTGATCATTGACCCGACTATTATAAATGTAATAAGCTGTTTGATCTGCATTTGATCTGCTTTGATCTGCAGTTGATCTGCATGATCTGCGCTTGAACTGCTTTTACCATTCGAACACTTAGAGAAACAAAAAGCAATCTATACAAAAAACAGCTAAAAACTGTATAAGAGTTATGTATATGTTTTCAATTGCTCACACAATCATTTAAAAAAATTCACACGTTAACGTTATCTAAATAATCAGATTCTTTCATCTTCAAATCACACATCATTTTCAGAAATCTCACCAAACTTTGCTAGTTTGGATTTTAGTATGCTTAAGTAAAACACTAAGTATAGATAACTTGTGTTGTGGATATATTATCAAATTTAGAATACATTTGACGGTAGTTTTATTAAAAAATACCAAATTATATAATTAACATAGTTTTAAATTAATTTAAACTGTAATTTCCAGAATATAACCAAAGTGGGAAAAGACATTCCGAAAGTGTGCCATCTAGTGAGCTGAGAAACTCTCTCTGGCGCTCTTATTGAGACAGTCTGAGTAAACCTGGTTTCACCACCCACGGTTTGCAGCTACCCGGTTTGCTTCCCCTTTTGGCAATGTTTTCGTATCACCTTTCCCTTTGATTTTTTCACCAACTTGGTTTCTTTCACCTTTTGGGAAACTTTTCAAAATTTGCAATACCACTGATTGTAATTCTTCCTCACCGTTTCGCCGGCAATGGCCGGCAAGGCATCTGCCTTCCCCACCAAGTGTCCTAAACACCAGCCTTGGCTTCCTACCCCCCCACAAGATGATCTAACCTCCCTCCAGGACTGTTAGAGAGGGCTTAGATTCGACTGTCACTCCTCTAAATCTAAACCTTGACTTTGCACCTACTTCATACTCTGCTTCACCTCGCTTCTAAGTTCCAACATCTATACTTTGGCAACCTGATAGTCACCTCAAAACCTACTATTGTGCACCGTACGAAAGACAACATCAACACTTCCCACATGCCTGTCTCTGTCTCCATTTACATCCCTAGTTTGCAATGGCTAGACGCTTTACGGCTGAGGAAAAGGGTAAAACCATCACAGGAAACCCAACAGCTCCCCAGAGAATCAGAATACGTGCTCCTGACTTTGATCCATCAGAACTCATCAAAGACAACTTACTCACACTGGTCGGACGTCTCACTAACCCTAGGGAACAAAAGATGAGTTCGGTCTTACCTTATTTGGCTAAGAAATGGGACGTCGATCCATCATCCGGCTCTGACCTAGGAAGAGACTGCTTTCAGTTTCGTTTTGAGGCGGAGGAAGACATTCAGGAGGTCTTGCATTCAGACTGCAGCAAATGAGATCTCTGCGCCCCCAAATGAGCAGAGAGAACATGCTTACTACTCCCCACCATACTCAAGGCGCCGCCTGCATCAAAATGGAGGAGAGCATCAACAGGAGGATAGAGACAACCGTCGTAACTCCCCAAGACTTCAGTGGAAAGCCAAATCCACACTAGCGGATCAGGAAGCAACCTCGCAACGAAGGAGTAGCCACTCACCCAGGCCCTCTTTAGGACGTAATTTAGACAGGACAGACTTCCCACCACTCAATGAAGGCATAGCAAACGCAACTACAGTCGGAGCAACAAACAGCCGATCATCTCACCCCCAATGGAGAACAAAACCATCAGTTCCAGATCATGAAGCAACAGCTCAACGATCACAAAAGGGCGCCTCCAGACAACATTCAGAACATGTCCTGGTCGCGAATAATGTCTTGACGCCCCCGAACATTCCATCTAGAGAAAAGGTGATGGAAGAGCTGAGAGAAGTTACTCTACAGTATCTGAACGTCGACGACCCAACAGAGAGGGCAGCTAGACAACAACGAGTGCTGCAAAGCGAACTGGACGGTACAGTGGAAGAAACCGCAGCGAATATTATCCAAGCTTCAACCAACGCGGCTCTCGCATCCCCAACACCTACTAACCACCAGGATACGGCCCCTTTTTCTCAGACAACAAGTCCCAGTAATGGGGGTGTAAACCCAGTGAGAAGAAGAGGCAGGCCGGCTAGGTCGGGAGCGTCTCGTACCCATGTTAGGCTCAGTCCAAAAGTCTATGCTGGTATGGGATCCAAAAAAAGAAATCTGAACCAGCAACAAACCTCGCCGGGAACTTCCAAAGCCCAAGCGCCAAAACCCGCAAGGAAGCAGAGAAGAACTACCGCGTCCACAGCTCCGCCAATTACACTGATCCCGCCAGTAGCGAAACCGCAGATGGATTTTCATCTGCGAAATCGCGATCTTCCTTAGCAATGCTAAGCTGGAATTGTCGTGGACTGGGGAACCCCACGACAGTTCAGCGGATCAAGGAGCTTAATCAACAAGCTTCTCTTGATATAATCTTCCTCATGGAAACAAAGAATCCGGATGCCTTCGTACTGCAAGAGCTTGACTTCCTTGGGGCAGAGCATAGACATTTGGTTCCCCCAGAGAGGCCGAATAGTGGCGGACTTGCCCTCTTTTGGAAACAAGACATAGATTTACAGATTCTCTCTTCATCCAAGAATGTAATAGATACTATCATTAATCATAAAGGGTCATCTTTCTTTGCAACCTTTGTCTATGGAGATCCTGAAACACAACACCGGTTTATGGTATGGGACCTCCTTATATCACTCTCCTTATCACGAAACTCTACATGGATATTAGCCGGAGATTTTAACGAGATCATAGACAACAGCGAGAAATCTGGCGGACCGGTGAGACCAGAAGGCTCGTTTGGAGCCTTTCGGAATATGCTTTCCAATTGCGACCTATTCGACCTCAAACACACGGGAATCTCTTTATCGTGGAGAGGGCGTCGACGAACTCACCTTGTATTCTGCCGGCTCGACAGGTTCCTAGTTAACCCAGCATGGTCAGACTGTTTTACTACGGGCAGATGCCATTACCTGAATTTTGATACGTCAGACCACAGACCAGTGATCACGGTCTTTGACTCAGCAAAGCGACGCAAGAACCGGCTATTCAGGTATGACCGCAGATTGAAAGATAACGCTGAGGTTAGAAATCTAATTGTTGAAGTCTGGAATGCTGATCCCAACCTATCCATGGACGCGAAGCTTTCGCGATGCCGCAAAGCTATCGCAACGTGGTCCAGAGAACAGTCTTTCAACAGCAAAGAAGTTATAAATCAGTTAAAGCTGAGCCTAGAAACGGCCATGTTCGACCCCCAGGGAGATGATTCCATGATCACATCTCTTAACGCCAAGCTTCACATTGCATACAAAGATGAAGAAGAATTTTGGCGGCAACGCAGGAGAATTATGTGGCTCTTTGCAGGGGATAAAAATTCGGGGTTCTTCCATGCGATGGCCAAGGGACGCAGAGCACGCAACAGGATGTCAGTCATAGAGGATTCTGAGGGAAAGGCTTTCTTCGAAGAGGATCAAATTGCAGACCAGATTTCTTCTTATTTCAATGCCATGTTCACTTCAGAAAACCATGGCGGGCCCTCAGACTTGACGAAGGACATTGTGCACTCAGCACTCAAACCGAGCCTCTCAGGTGAAGTGAATCAGAGCCTCGGTACAACTCCAGAGGCTGACGAGATCAAACACGCCCTCTTCTTAATCCATCCGGACAAGGCTCCGGGACCGGATGGATTCTCCGCGAGCTTTTTCCATTCAAATTGGAACACAATCGGACAGTCACTGATTATGGAGGTGCAGGCTTTCTGCAGGACAGAGGTTATGCCACCAACAACAAATGTCACCTATATTAGACTGATACCGAAGATCACAGGTGCGAAGAGTGTAGCTGACTACCGGCCAATAGCGCTGTGTAACGTCACATACAAAGTCATCACCAAGATTATTTCACTCCGTATCAAAGCTACCCTTCAAGGAATCATCTCGGAAACGCAATCAGCCGGTCGAGCTATCTTCGACAATGTACTCATTACTCATGAGAACCTCCATACTCTTAAAAACTCCGAGGCTGTGGTGAATTGCTCTATGGCGGTCAAGACTGATATGAGTAAAGCTTATGATCGGTTAGAGTGGAATTTCATCGAGACGGTGCTACTAAGATTCGGGTTTGCGTCTCATCTGGTCGCCTTAATCATGCAATGCGTTACATCAGTGACATACTCCTTCCTAGTTAACGACCCTGTTCATGGAAGAGTGATACCGTCAAGAGGCATTCAACAAGGCGGCCCGCTATCTCCGTATCTCTTCATTCTTTGTGGAGAGGTCCTTTCCGGTTTGTGCAAACGAGCTCAAAGAAGCGGTCATCTAGCCGGCCTCAGAGTTGCTATACCAGCCCCCCGACTGAATCATCTCTTGTTTGCGGATGATACCATGTTCTTCCTCAATACATATGAAGAGAGCTGCTCGGCACTGATGCATATCCTTGAACAATACAAGATGGCGTCGGGCCAATTGATCAATGCTACGAAATCCTCCATCACCTTCTCAGCCAAGACCCCGCAGGTAATACGGCAACGTGTTAAAATACACCTCGGGATTGAAAAGGAAGGAGGAACGGGCAAGTATTTGGGTCTACCGGAACACTTCGGTCGGCGAAAAAGGGACCTTTTTACCGGAATTGTCGACCGTATCAGAAGCAAAGCGGCTTCCTGGGCTACACGTCGCCTATCAAGCGCTGGCAAACTGGTTATGTTGAATTCTGTACTTACAGCGGTTACTTCTTTCTATATGACGTGCTTCCTCCTTCCTATGAGTTTATGCGATCGAATCCAATCCGCTCTAACGAGATTTTGGTGGGATTCGTCACCGGAGGAGAAAAAAATGTGCTGGGTGGCTTGGGAGAAGCTTATCAAGCCTAAAGCTCACGGAGGGTTAGGTATTAGAGATATTCAGGCCTTCAACAAGGCACTGCTGGCCAAACAAACTTGGCGGATCATCACAAAACCCGACTGCCTGCTGTCCCGCATACTAAGAGGCAAATATTGTACCAAGGCTTATTTCCTCCAGGTTTCTGAAACAAAGACAATGTCGCACGGATGGAGGAGCATCATTGCGGGTAGAGATCTATTGGTTACCCGACTGGGTAAGGTCATAGGGAATGGGGAAGGAACACGGGTCTGGAAGGACCCTTGGCTAAGACTTGATCACCCTACTGTCCCGTTTGGACCAGTAAAAGAAAGCGACCAAGATTTGTTTGTATCTGATCTCATCTGCAGAGGAAGTGGAGAATGGAATATCAACCAAATAACAAGCATTATGCCACATCTTCTTCCTGAGATCCTCTGTATCAGACCAAGTATTACGGGAGCACCTGATTTTTATGCGTGGCTAGATTCAAAGACAGGAGTATACTCGGTTAAGTCTGGGTACTTCGTAGCAGCCTCTATGATCCAGGTTGAGGACAACGAAGCCACTGAAGCTCAACGAATTATGGAGCAAGCGTTAAACAAAGGCATCTGGACCTGCAAGACCTCCCCAAAGCTTCATCTATTCTTATGGAAGATATTCCATGGAGCCCTGCCGCTGGGAGAAAATCTAGCAAAACGGGGAATGCTTACCAACATTTCTTGTAGACGCTGTGGTGAACTAGAGACGGCGGATCACATCTTCCTCCACTGTGCGTTCACACGTCGAATCTGGTCAGCAAGTATCTGGAGAAACGAGTTCATACTGACAGATACATCTACTCTTGCAACAATTTTTCTGGAGTCAGCGAACTACATCAACCTTCCGCCATTAGGAATCAAAGAAACGATCTTCCCATGGATTTGCTGGGCAATTTGGACAGCAAGGAACTACCTTATCTTCGAGAACAGGAATTTTGAACCTATTGATATTCTCTCCAAAGCCATTGCTAACGCCCGGGAATGGAATGCAGCGCAACTACCAGGCCTTGATCCTCCTATCGCACGGAATCCTCGATTACCACCGACACTCACGATCACCACTGAACCGGCCTGCTTCACTGACGCAGCCTGGCACTCGTCCACGAACAGAGCAGGGTGTGGCTGGTATATCCTAACACCTGAGAAGACTATCACTCTACAAGGCACCCGTATGTTTGAACACATCTCATCACCTCTGATGGCTGAAGCACTCGCCATCCGGTCAGCCCTCCTCCACGCCCTCGACGCTGGAATCACTTTAATCTGCATCAAGTCAGACTGTCAGGCACTCATCAATGCCCTCTCCTCGAAGTATCACTCGGCGGATATCTACGGAATCATTCGGGACATCGAGGCTCTATCTTATCGTTTTTCTCGCATTTCTTTTAGTTTCATTCCGCGATCACAAAACTCTATGGCTGATACTTTAGCCAAATCTGCTATGTACTCTGCTTTCCCCAACTAGTTTTGGTTGGAGGTCTAATTAATTAATTCTCGTGTTCAAAAAAAAAAAAAAACCAAAGCGGGAATAAAAGTCTAATGTTAGACCTCCAAACTAAATATCAAGATATTCAAGAGAAATCTCCAAGTCATCCACATGCAGTGGATCGAAAAATATCATGTGTTAGTTGAGTCAGTGTTACTAATAAAAGCAATCACGAATGATCCACACCACCTATAATCTCATACTTGCCATCTACCATCCTTAATATTGTTGGCAATGTAGATATTCGAATCAGGATTCTCACAGCCACCCATACATATACTTTAGACAAAACTGTATGAAAATTGACGAGACATGACTACAAATGGGATGGCTACAAAAGCATATAGCTTTACCTAAATTAGAAACGAGAAGGGTCCATTTAATGAAGAACTATGTAAGGAAATAAAGTTGGTATTTCTTTTCAAAAAAAAAAAAGAAGTTGGTATGCATTTAGTTCACTACTAGATTAAGATATGCGACTTGCGCGGGATAAACATTATATATAAAAATTATTTTATGTATTATATGTTTTTACATATTATGAAATAATAAATATATATTGAATAATTAAAAGTCAGTAATTATTACATATATAATTAAATTGGTACGAACATATAAATCAATTTTATTAATCCAGACAATTTTTTTAAATATTTTGTGTGTAATTAAATCTCTTATATATTAAAGGAGAAACATTGTAATAAATGTGTTCACACTAAAATGGACACATATCATGTGTAGAAGCATTGTAATAAATGCGTTCACACTAAAATGGACACGTGTCACATGTAGAGAGTTTCTCAACCAAACTCTACATAAATATGTTCACACTATGTAATTTACGTTTTTTTAATATAAAACTCATATGCATGGTTCTTGTTTACGTTATTTTTATTGTTTACGAATAGAACTAGACAAATTATTCATAAATTTTGATTCGATTCGTTATCTGTTTTGATTCGAACCGAAAATCCGGATATCTGTTACTCTACGAAGCAAATCAAATATTAAAATGCAATATCCGTAAAAAAAAAGCAAATCACAAATATCAATATTTATAGGAAAGAATATCCAATTTGATCTGTTATATGCATATATATATATATATATATATATATATATATTTATTTATTTATTTATTTAAAGAATTATATATAAGTTATACATTATAGTTTATAAAAATTTTACAATATTTTTGTTTTTTTCATTTTAAGAATTTTATTTTTCATGTATTATTTTGAAAAAAAATGTCATTTAATATTAATTAACAATATCTTTATACATTTATCAACCATCTTTATATACTTTTACATACAAATACATGTGCACATTGACGTGAGCACCTTATAACTAAGTATTTACCACAGCTAAAATATCTAATTTTTGGAAGTTAAAATATTCTTTTTTTTAATGCTTCTTTCACTATCAACGAAATTGTAGTAAAAGGATTTGTCTTAATATTTTTTTTTCTTTTTTTAACTATTATCCATTTAGAAACTATAATATGAAGCCATTGGTTCGACATCACGATTATCTAAGGTTCATAACATGAAAACAAACAAATAATAGTAATTTTTTTATTATCACAGGAAAAAAAAACATAAAACATTTTAACCGAACAAACCAAATAAATATTGATTTAAAATGATAGTTATATTTTAGGAGATTAAAAACAAAAACAACAACCTAATACCGAACCGATATCGAGATTAAACAGATTAAAGTCTTCTTATTAAAAAATAACGAAACTAATAATCACATTCCGCGCAGGGCGCGGGTTATTACCTAGTTTAAATGATATTAACATACAGAGTATATTTTTAATATTAATATCTATTAAATGATGCTTTCTACTCATATGTAATCTTTATTTAAGGAAATAATAGATAACATTAATAATGAATTTATGCTTAGTTTAATAAAAAGTTTATTATATAATTAGATGGACCAACATATTTCTCTAATTATTATAAGAATCATTATAGTGATGACACATGGATACAAAAAGAAGTCATAATATTTCACAAATAATATAGAGGGGATTGATATTTTACGTGACGTGATAGAGTCAATACACAACGGCAACCGCACTTTTTAAGTTACTCAATCACTAATGGTCAACAAGTTGAATATCATCTAGAAGAAAGCACGTGAATGTCATATGGATTAATTACCATTCTAAGCAATATAAACTTGCACATATTGTTTATATATACTAGGATAACTCATGCGCGTGAGTTTATTTGTATATATTATCGATAGTTTTTTTATATATGTGATCATTTTATTTATATATTTAATATTTTTTGTTGTTATTATATAATTTCTTTCCGAAGGATCGGATCAATTTTTATTAAAAATAATGGAATAAACTATAATTCATACATCATGGGTTGATCGGATTGGACATTACACAAATTATGATAAAAAAACCTTATTTTTTCCATCGAACACATTCTTAAAAAAAAATAACAGTATTGTTTTCACAGTTGAATTATTTTGAATTTTAGCTTCCATATGGTTTTGAAAGCTTTCGAATCAACCATCAAATGGATACATGTCATTTTAATGTTTTTAGTCGAATACTTAAGGAAAACTTACATTTTTGTAATTTAAAGTCGTTTTAAAAAATTCAAAATATAACATCAAAGAAAAAATCTAACATATAAGAAAAATCTAACATATAAGGTGTCCTCATTTTTGTATTTTCAAGTCATTTTTAAAAAAAAAATAACATATAAGGTTTCCTCATTTTTGTAATTTAAAGTCATTTTAAAAAATTCAAAATATAACATCAAAGAAAAAATCTAACATATAAGAAAAATCTAACATATAAGGTGTCCTCATTTTTGTATTTTCAAGTCATTTTTAAAAAAAAAATAACATATAAGGTTTCCTCATTTTTGTAATTTAAAGTCATTTTAAAAAATTCAAAATATAACATCAAAGAAAAAATCTAACATATAAGAAAAATCTAACATATAAGGTGTCCTCATTTTTGTATTTTCAAGTCATTTTTAAAAAAAAAATAACATATAAGGTTTCCTCATTTTTGTAATTTAAAGTCATTTTAAAAAATTCAAAATATAACATATAAGAAAAAATCTAATTTTTATTATATGGTTAATGTGATTGTTTATTTTTTTTTTAATAATATAAAATTACACAAAATTAATAAGGATGCAAAAAATTGTTATCAAATCTTTATTATTCATAATCATTAATTGCCATATATATGTAAATCATATTAGGTAATTTCGTAGCTTTTGTTTAGGGAACGAATACACACTTCTTATATTTTATGTTAATATAATGTTCTCTAGTGGACATTAAACAAATTATGACATAAAAACATTATTTTTTTCCTCGAACACAATTTTGAAAAAGTGAATAGTATTGTTTTCACAGTTGAATTATTTTGACTTTTAACTTACATATGGTTTTGAAAGCTTTCAAATCAACCATCGAACTGATACATGTCATTTTAATGTTTTTAGTCGTATATTTAAGGAAAACTTACATTTTTGTAATTTAAAGTTGTTTTAAAAAAATTCAAAATATAACATATCAAAAAAAATCTAACATATAAGGTGTCCTCATTTTTGTATTTTAAAGTCGTTTTAAAAAAAAAACATATAAGGTTTCCTCATTTTTGTAATTTAAAGTCATTTTAAAAAATTCAAAATATAACGTATAAAAAAATTTAATTTTTTTATTATATGGTTAATGTGATTGTTTAAGTTTTTTTAATAATATAAATTTAAACAAAAATGAAGAAGGATGCAAAAATTGTTATCAAATCTTTATTATTCATAATCATTAATTTCCGTATATATGTAAATCATATTAGGTAATTTCGTAGCTTTTATTTAAGGAAAGAATACACACTTCATATATTTTTAGGTTAATATAATGTTCTCTAGTGTTATATAATTATGGAATAATGTGACACTATTAGATTAAACTATACTTTATATTAGATGCTTTAGAATTCTTTGAAATGTAATTTAGAAGGCATTTAGAGTGCCATCTAGAACTTTGAGATTTTTTTAATTAATACAAAATTAAGGTTCTAATTTTTCAAATGTTTATCAATTAATATATAGTGGATGTGAGCAGAAAATTGTAAGAAAGAAAGAAAGAAATGAATCCAACGTTTATAAACTTCTTTAAATACTTTAATAGCATGAGAAGACCCAAGTAAATAATTGCTTATCAATTTGTGAGTAAACTGTCGTTACATAGTTTTCGTGGTAGTATGTCTTTATCAAAACTTTTCTACCTCTGTCCTAATTTAAATGAGGATTTAGAAGTTTTCACGCATATATAGTAGACTAACACAAAATCAATTCTAACCTTGTGTATTTATTTTTTTTGCTCTATTTCATCACTACGGCAAATTCAAGGCAAAGGGTAAAAAATGTCATTCTTTATTATTTTTTACTTAGATTTCTATAAACGACAAGTAAAACAAAATAAAATATAAATTCTAAAACCTAATTTAAAAAAAAACGGAGGAAGTATTATTTTTAATACCAAAAGAAGTAATTAATCATAGAAACATAGCTGTAATCATTTTACCAAAAAAACATAGCTGTAATTAAAACTTTTCTATTATTATTTTTAATACCGAAAGAAGTAATTAATCATAGAAACATAGCTGTAATCATTTTACCATAAAAAACATAGCTGTAAATGCTTCTATTTTCCTCTCCTCTCTCTCGCTCTCTCTCTCTCTCTATATATCAACCCTCTCTTTCTCCCTCTGCTCTTCAGTCTCCTACCTGTCAAAATTGGTGACAACATCCCATCCAAGAGTTTCAGTTTGGTGCACACACATAAAGCTCGTACAACATTTTTCATGGCTCTTCGCTGCTTACTTAAATCTCCAACAACTTCCTCTTATATTTCTAAGGTTTGTACTTTTCTCCCAATAAATCTTTTTACTCTTCAATTCAAAAAAAGACATCTGCTTCGTCTGAGGCTTACGCTCCTGTGTGGTTGTCTGGTATGTATTCATTAATATTACAGATCTGTGGATTTCGTATGCATGGGACCAAGGCAGTAGCTTCTGTTGTAGAAGAACATGTCTCAGCGATGCTGAGGTCAGAACGGTAATATTACCTACAATACTAACGTTAATTTGTCCTTTCTTTTGTCATTACCACCACATAAAATTTACAAGAAAACGTTAAAATGGGATTTAAGAAAAGAAAGTACGTAAGAAAAAAAAAACAGTTGGTAAAAGTGTACTTCTAGTTATAGTATTAAATATTGTGCGACGTCAAGCTACCCGGTCATCAATGTAATGGGTTCAACTTCCACCCATTCTCCTTCAATGAGGGTAACAAAAGTATAGCAACAATGAAAGTTAAATTAAATATAACTGCATATATGCATGTATAAGAAAATGTTTTATTGTGAAATCTTAAATGTGAAATGAAAATGACTATTACTTTCGAATTTAATTTACGTTTATCAGTGATCTTTAATCCACACATATTATAAGAGTCCACTTGTATACTAATTAAATAAAAATGACCTTTAATAGGCAAAAGTTTCTTATGCTGCAGTGAGGATGGAGAGTATGCTGATGTAGACTGGGACAACCTCGGATTCAGTCTTGTACCAACAGATTACATGTTCGCCACAAGAAGTTGTAAAGAAGGAAACTTCGAACAAGGTTGCCTTAGCCGTTACGGCAACATGGAGCTCAACCCCGCTGCTGGAATTCTCAACTATGGCCAGGCAAAGCTTCAAATCTTTATCCAAAAAAACACACACAAAATATTCATATAATAAATGATTTTTTTCTGGTGGATTTTGCAGGGACTAATAGAGGGGATGAAGGCGTACCGAGGAGAAGACGGTAGGGTTCTAATGTTTCGTCCAGAGCTAAACGCGATGCGTATGAAGAATGGAGCTGAGAGAATGTGTATGCATTCTCCTTCTGTCCAGCAGTTTATGGAAGGTGTCAAGCAGACCGTTCTCGCAAACAAACGTTGGGTAAAACTTCTCGTCATATTGTTTGCTCCTCGATACGAGCGCCGGTTTAAGTGGGGATAAGCGGTGGTCCAATCCTGTGTTCCTCCATATTATAATAGTCAACCCGAATTATATATATATATATTATTTTTAATACAAAATATAATGGAAAGGAACAAAAAAATATGTTTTACATTTCACCACAAGTTTTATAAAAAAATCATCCATAATATATTAAAAATCTTAAATAAATTAATGTCAACGTAAAAAAAAAATCTTTGATTTAGTTCTCTTGAAAGACTCAGGCTTTGTTTCACTAGGTTCCTCCTCCGGGAAAAGGCTCGTTGTATCTCAGACCGTTGTTGTTTGGAAGCGGAGCAAGCTTGGGTGTGTCTGCAGCATCAGAGTACACTTTTGTTGTGTTTGGCTCTCCTGTTCAAAACTATTTTAAGGTCAGTGCTTTTAAAACGTTACCTTGATCTTGGTCTTGATCTTTCTTTTTTTAATCTTGAATTTGATTGCTTGTATAGGAAGGCACAGCAGCCTTGAACCTCTACGTTGAGGAGGTGGTTCCACGCGCGTATATTGGAGGAACTGGTGCCGTTAAGGCCATTTCGAATTACGGTCCAGTAAGTTAAAACACTCAAGTCCACTCTATTTTGGATATGGTTTGGAGTACTAAAGTGTTCTGTTTATAAGTGAGTGTTGTTTTGGTAATGAACTGTAAACAAAGGTGCTTGACGCGATGAGAAGAGCGAAAGCGAGAGGGTTTTCGGATGTATTGTATCTTGATGCAGAAACAAAGAAGAACATAGAAGAAGTTTCTGCTGCTAATATATTCCTTGTAAAGGTAAAAAAGGAAACTCTTTTTTATGAAGGAAGTTGAATGCTTCTTTTGTTAATGTAAAAACTGAAGTTTCTTGAGTCGTTTCAGGGGAATACAATAGTAACTCCAGCTACAAATGGGACTATTCTCAGAGGGATCATACGAGAGAGCGTTATCGAAATTGCCCTTGATCTTGGTTATAAGGTAAGGTTACTTGAATCCCAAGAAAGAGAGTGTCTTCTGCTCTGTTATACTCTGTTTCTACATTTTCAAACTCTTTTGCAATTCTTGAAAAGTGTGTAATGTAACAGGTGGAAGAACGAGTAGTTCCGGTAGAAGAAATAAAGGAAGCAGAAGAAGTTTTCTGCACCGGAACTGCCGCTGGAATTGCTTCTGTTGGAAGCATCACGTTTCAGAACACAAGGTCTACTCTTCTTCTTCACATACATGGATATAATACATATTTATATTCTTAGGATTATTAACTTATCTGTTTAAAAATCTGCAGGACTGAGTACAAAGTGGGAGATGGGCTAGTTACACAACAACTTCGATCTATTCTTGTCGGAATACAAACTGGTTCTATCCAAGACACTAAGCACTGGATTTTGGAAATTGACTAATTTGAGAGAAAAAGATCATTATGTCGCACTCTTTGTTGTAAAATTTAAAAGATAAAACTTATTAAAACTTCAACAATATTGTTTACATTGTTTGCATCCATTCATTGTCTACAGAGTGGTATGTGATCATTCTCCTTAGTTAGGCTTTACCTTTGAAGACATTTTATGTTGCCCAAAATCCTGTAATTGAAATGCCAAAAGAAGCCCAAAATGTCCAAATTATGAGATTAAGATTTACAAACCCTACTCATAGAGTTTTTTTCAAGGAAGTCCACCAAAACCCTAGGGAACTTTGTCAAGGTCTGATCTAGTTTTCCTTTTTAGGAGAAATTGTATCACTTAAGTAGTCTTATTTTTCACAAATTAGCTTCTATTGGTCTGTGAGTGAGCATGAATTAAGAATTTATCTAGGACTTGTTAGCTCTGCAATACTTTTAAATTTTAATCATTAGTTAACTTTTTTTATTATCATTAGTTAATTTGCTTGCTAATGTTTCTCTTTGCTAAAGCCTGTGTTGTGAATTTGTGATTAGGATCTACTATGCAAATAGTTAGGAATGTTGGTAGTTTACAAAGTCTAGTTTTGCTAGATCTGAGCTTCCATGGTCTGTGATTCTAGCACATGTTCATAGATGATACACCATTAGGTTTGGTTGTTAGATTTTGAACTGAAGAAAGGAAAAAAAAATTATTACAAGGAAAAACAAAGGGGTGAGACAGTTAGACAAAGATATTTTTGATAGGACGTTATGGAAAGGGACATGTTTAGTAAGCATAGGATGAAAAACGTTGTTATCAAATCAGAAAGCTCTTTCACTAACGTGATAATGAAGGAAGACGTTGAAAAGACGATGATGTGAGACATTTAACGAAAATTTTAACTTATCACTGACAGCCTCTGCATCCGATGTGGCTATTACTAGTCGAGTTTATCCCCACCATCCCTGGAACTCCCATAAAGGATTTTGTAATATAATAATTTTTCTTGAAAATAATCGATATATTACTGTATGGAGGGACATCCATAATCCCAGACAAGTAGACAACGCACACTTGATGATGAGAACTTGGACTATCTTTCTTTGAAAGTGCGCCATCCCTAAACTATAATGTGTATTATAACATTATTTTATCATTGGTCCAAATTTCTCGAAAAATAAAACTAGCACCCCTTATCATTTCTTTGATCAGTGATCTTTATTGAAAATACTTTGTTAAGAACAAAAAATACCAAATTGAAAGACATTCATCTTTTTAACGTGTATCATACGTTACTAAGTTGTGTTAGAGTTTGTATATTATCTGTTCAGCAAACACATGATGGACAAATGCTAAAATAATATACTAATTTATTTGAAGATCCACATATCTATGTAATTCTATGCACAAGGGGCATAGTGTTGGATGTCAAAAATGAAAAATAAAGCTGATAATATACCAACTTAAAATAATTTACAAATTCAAAAATAGGATATTTCCAAAATTTTCGTTAATTGTTTGGTAATTAACCATTCAAACGAGACAAGAACCACGATCCACTGATCTCGATTAATTCTAGTTCCAGAAAGAGACGTCTAGATCTGATCAGGAAGATAGACACAAGTGACGAAGCAAAGAAAAACAATAATAATAACACAGAAAAACTAGATAAGAACTCTTACCAATTTCCACTTTGAATAAAAAAGGAAAAGAAAAAAATAGAATAAAAATTCAACGATTTGCCAAGATAAAAGCAAGACACTTCACATAAGCTTGGCAATCACTTACGTGTTAGATACTTAATTTGACACAGTTCTTGGTGTTCTCTTCACCTTTTCTTTTTCTTTTTGTAATCATTCAAGAATTTTCTCGTTTTTTTAATTAAATCAATAAGATCATCTTCCACAGGCTCTGCAATTGAGAAAATGTTTAAAGCAATCTCATCTCTGCGCAAAAGTCTGGTTCTACCTCTTCATTCAAATATTCGTACGGTATAAACTGGAAAACATATCTCCTTACTAATGAATTCTTGTCCAGACAAAACTCAAATCTCAGACACAATCATACAAACATGTCCGACAAAAAAAAAACAAGTCTGAGAATGTTTTTTTTTCTTTGGTTTTATGATGAATAGCTACAAACTTTCTCTAAGTACAACGCACAAGCTGCCTCTGCCTTGCGAGAGAAACCTCTTTATCAGTAAGTTTAGATCCAACTCATATAACTACTGACACTAGAAAGCTCTGTGATCACAATCTTTGTTTCCTTATTAAATAGAGATGATGAGTATGCTGATGTGGACTGGGACAATCTTGGGTTTGGTCTAACTCCAGCTGATTACATGTACGTCATGAAATGCTCAAAAGACGGTGAGTTCACTCAAGGTGAACTCAGTCGCTTTGGCAATATTCAGCTGAGTCCTTCTGCTGGTGTCTTAAACTATGGACAGGCAAGCAAGCCTCTTGCAATCCCCCAAATGTTTCTTAATTTTTATCTCTAGATTTTCTAACCTAATGGGGTTATTATTTACTAACAGGCGATATACGAAGGTACGAAAGCATATAGAAAAGAAAACGGGAAGCTGCATCTGTTTCGCCCTGATCACAACGCTGTCCGCATGCAGCTTGGAGCTGAAAGGATGCTCATGCCTTCTCCTTCGGTTGATCAGTTTGTTGATGCTGTTAAACAAACCGCTTTTGCAAATAAACGTTGGGTATAAAACGTTTTCTTGTAACACACGTTATATATATATACATATATATATATATATATATATATATATATATATATATATCCTCTGAGGAGGTTTCCTTTTGGATTATCTGAGTGAGTTTTTTTGTGTTGTGGTCAGGTTCCTCCTTCAGGGAAAGGTTCTTTGTACATTAGGCCTCTGTTGATGGGAAGTGGTCCTGTTCTTGGTTTAGGACCTTCACGTGAATATACATTCATTGTCTATGCATCTCCTGTTGGTAACTACTTCAAGGTATATCCTCTTGGCCTTTTTTCTCAGTGATAATAGAACGATTTGTAAAAAAATTCTATATGTGTTTATAGGAAGGTATTGCTGCTCTAAACCTCTATGTAGAGGAAGAGTATGTCCGTGCAGCTCCTGGTGGAGCTGGAGGAGTCAAGAGCATCACAAACTATGCACCAGTAAGTACTGAAACTCCACTTAGTTTCAAAGATGGAGAGAGGGAACAAGTTTTTATAAATTAATGTGTTGTAGGTTTTGAAAGCACTGAGTAGAGCCAAGAGTCGTGGGTTTTCAGACGTCCTTTATCTAGACTCTGTCAAGAAGAAGTATCTTGAGGAAGCTTCTTCTTGTAACGTCTTTGTTATAAAGGTAATATACAATACTTGTGGTGTTTTCAGTAAAGACTGTGTAACTCTCTTTACTGTGTTTAGGGTCGGACAATCTCAACTCCTGCAACCAATGGGACTATTCTAGAGGGGATTACTCGGAAAAGTGTGATGGAGATCGCCAGTGATCAAGGTTATGAGGTAAAACAAATCAAAGGCTGTTTTAGAGGTTAAGAAAAACTAAGTTTCTCGCACTTGGGATGTGATCAGGTAGTAGAGAAGGCAGTTCATGTGGATGAAGTAATGGATGCAGATGAAGTTTTCTGCACTGGAACAGCTGTAGGAGTTGCTCCTGTGGGTACTATAACATATCAGGACAAAAGGTAAACAACCTCACAATGACTTGAACAAGTTTTACTCCAAACTTAAAATAAAGATTTGGCCTGGCCTGATGTATTTATATCATTCTGAAACATTCAGAGTAAAATATGAAACTGGGGATGAATCTGTCTGCCAGAAGCTGCGTTCGGTTCTTGTCGGTATTCAGACAGGATCGATTGAAGATACCAAAGGATGGGTCACATGTATCAACTGATAAACCAATTATCAACCACATTACTCTGCATTGTATACACGACACTTGTGTAAAACATATATGATATAGAAAAGCTCTTTTGATCATTTCTCTTTTGTATAATATTATTCTTCGTCTTTTCGCAAAAAAAAGTATGAAAAAAATGAATCCTACTTGTACACAAGTAACCAAGCATTGTTTCATTCCCACCTGCAGTAACTATAAAAATTCACATTTCAATTTAGCAGAGCAGAACTGTACAATCCTTCAAAGTATCTTATGTTCGTTTATATATCTCAGCAAATCCTGGAGAATAACGATTTGGAGAGCCACCGGGACAAGACTTCACCTCAAGATCATGACTAGATTTACTTCTCTGAAACGCTTTTATCATTTCTGCTTCGAGATTCTCCGGCTTCAGCTGCTCGGAAGCTGGTAACTCCTGATCCGAGCAAGGAGGACTGCAACCAGCTTTGCTAGATTCTTGAGAACACAATGGTATCTGAGAGTAAGCAGCTTTCAAGTTGTTATGTAACTCTTCCATCTTTCCTGTGATCTCATCTGCTCTGTCCATAGCGATAAGAATCTGAAAAGAAACAAACTCACCCGTCAAGATCCCACGAGGATATGAAAAAAAAAAAAAAAGAGTAACTTCTTATATATACATACCTCGGCTGGATATTTCTGAAATATAGGAGCAAACCTCTGCCGGCAATACTCACTAAACAGAAGGGTGAGAAGAATCAAAGGAACGGTGAAACCTGAAGCAACCGTTGATAGCTTTAAACCGAAGAATCCTAAAGCTATAACTTGAGACAAGATCAGCGAAAAGATTGTAGTGTTGTGGAAGATAGGCCAGTACTGTCCCCCGCTTTCATACTTTGTAATATAGACGTTGATTATCTGCAAATAAACAAAATAAAAACATTTGAATTCTCTTGTCCATGTACAAAGAGAAAAGAGTTGCAAGTGTACCTGATTCTTATATATAAGATAGGCTAGAAAGAAGTAGATGAGCAGGAACGGTAGTATCAAAGGCGCTATGACAGAGTTGGTGAAACCGAGGAGACCGAACAAGAGCAGCCGGGGGATTTCAATATGGTAAGGGAACCTAAGTGTTTCATAAGATGCATCTTTGTTCTTGACAATAACTCTCGATATAAGGTTCCATATAAGACCCACAGGTTGTATGATCTCACATGCCAAACCAGCCCAACCAGACGTGAAACAGTAAGTCATGAAGAAGCCAGCCTGCATACACAGTCAAATGATTAGCCATATTCAAGAACAAAGCCACAAGAAGAGCGTGAGAGTGATTACCTGTGTTGGAACTGCTTTAGCAAGTTGTGCAGGCAAGTCCTTGACACTAGAGAAGATGCTCAACTGCCTGATCACAGAGCCTGATAGGATATTGACGAAGAACACATTCCAGATGGTGAAGTAGACAACTCTGATACATGCACTTCTCTTTCTCAGACTCCTGGAGATACATCCCTCCAAGGTTGAGAAGTACATCATCAATGGTGGAACGGTATAAAAGAATAGAACCAGTATCACACTTGGTAAGTACCCTGTGATCACCCGGTTCATAATATCCCTGCCATAAAGGATTTGATTAAATCAAAAATGATAATAAAATCAATTATACACTCACCTTTTCAAGAGGGGTCTTAGAAAGGGAAAGTTCTTGGATAGTGTCTTTAGTTGAGTCAACCCCTGAATGCCAGCAACAGGAAGAAGAAACACAAACATGAAGGCAACGGCACCAACAAGGGTTGCTATCTTCCGCATCCAAAGTTGGCGATAAGGTACTTTCAGGTTTTTCCAGTAGACATCATGAGGCTCTGGAGCCAAGTCTGCCACCCATAGCATAGGATTTGATGTTTGAAGAACCTCCGAAGCAACAAGAGCATCATAACGAGTCTTGAAAAACACAAAAGCAACGGGACGTTCCTGCAAAAATGAGCAGAAAAATTGTAAGCCTCCCCATACAGAGTTCACCTATCAAAGGTCAAAAGAGTAGTTTCTTACTTCCTCGGTCGTAGTCAGAGTCAACTCACCAAGCTCCAGTTTTTGAACACCGCCTGCCTCGTCAGAGAGGATTTTAAAAGAGTTTGTGGGTCCAGGTCCTGTACAAAAGTTGCATGACTTCAAACTAGGATTACAGCTTACATCAGGAGAAACATGTTTTATTGCCTGACGCATCTTCTCGGCATCATTCTGAGATAGAGAATTGATGATCAATATATTAGTAAAATCTAAAATGAACTCTGTTCTTCTCCAAAATAAATCACTGCCAACAGAGAACTAACAAGAAACTGATGTAATATCAAAAAAAAAATCCTCAATCTCATAAGCTACTCTAAATCTCTTGAATAAGCATATTCGTGGCGTCCAAGAAAACAAAACAAAAAGATAATAAAGCCAACAGAATAACACAAAAGGCATTACCAGCAGTCTCTGAATGATGCCATCACGGTAGACCATGAGGTGCGACAAATAGCTTCGTGCATAGTAATTTGTGAAGTATTCTCTCACAGTTTCGTTGTAAGATTGGTCAGGAGACTGAGGAACAGCACGCATAAGTACTGTAAAATGACTTGGCTTTGAGGAAGATGCAGCGATATATGCCAGCCTCTTTTTGGCTATGGTCTTATACTCCTAAAACACGTATTATAACAGAAGTGAGAGAGAGAGAGAACAAAACGATATGATGTACATGAACCAGGGAATGGGATCCTTACAAAGTAAAGAAGAGCACATGCCGCAGAGGATATGATGTACAGTGATAGACAATGTACCCAAAGCCTGGAAATAAATAAGAAAAGATTAAACTAGAATCAGCACTTTGCTTTCTTTTGTAAAGCACTTTACTTGCCCTGAGACGGTTTATTAAAGATTTCAGCTAAAATTTATTTTTGATAATTTTGGAGATCTAAAAGAAATTTTTGGGAGCTGTTTTTTTTTTCTATATAATTTTTCCAAAAATTTTGTGAGATTTAAAGCCAATGTTTCGTTAGGCTTTGACCATGACGGGCTCTGATAATATATGACAATACTAGTGGAGTTAAGGCAGCATTACCATCTTGAGCGTGGATTAAGGTTTTCAATAGTGAATATTGACAACGGCTCGAGATGAGCTTCCTTGTGCTCCATCATCGGTCCGTAATAGTTCACAGGCAGAACAAATGAAATGCAAACAACCGCAACGACTGAGAAGATACGAATGCTGCAAATGACCATCCTGATGAAGACCACAGCGTCGAGACCAGCAGCAGCCAACATCTCGTCCTCGGTAGTTTCCCAAGCCTTGACGAGCCAACTCGGAGAGGGAGCAAACCTCTCGTACCAACGAGGATCGTTGCGTTTAACTCTTCCACCGGAAAGCATCCGGCCAAAGTAGACGCAATAGTTGGAGGGCTGTTTCCTTAGGATGGAGTAAAGCGAGACAAGGACTACGCATATCCCGACGTTAATCCCAGCAGAGGTTAAGAGCGCTGAAACATCCATCTCTCACTTTGTTGTTCAGACTCTTGTCTTAAACTAAATAATGAAGGCAGAGAAGAACATAATCAGCTGCTCAGTAACAGCTTTTAAAGTCGTCTAAAAGATCTGTAAAGAAAAGGGAAAAAAGTTTGCAAGAATAAGAAAAAAAGACTTTCCAAATCCTAAGAGTTAACGCAAGTGGTAACGTTTGAACATTGAGATCTGGCAAGTATTAGTTGGCATTAAATGAATCTAAGCTATGATTTAAAGGCTGATCACAAGTAACCAATGACAAAGGATGAAACAAAATAGCATAAGAGTTCTAAAACGAAATCAAAATATCTAATTTAACTTCTTAAACCAATCGTCCTCTATAACTATTAACTAACCACCACAATTTCATATAACCAGAAAAAACAGGGGAATCCAATTACGTTATATGATTCCACAACAATCGAAACAAGAACGTGCACGGAACCAAAGCCCAGATTTTTATGAGAGATTCGATCACAATTCGCAGAGGTTAATCGAAATTGAGAATCTACCCAGAAGAAGGAACGAAAACGATAATTCGAGCAAACGATGGCTTACACGGAAGAAGAAGATGAACACTTTTTGCTTTGACTTGAGAGAATCAGAAACCTTAATAATTATTCGCAAGATTCACGATTTGCACCTTATACCCCATTTCCGCGGAGAATTCGCGTTCAAGTTCATCAATACCATTAAAAAGGATCATTCTCAAATTATATCCTTAATGAAAATAATAGTTTTCTCAAAAATACCCTTATTTTTACAAAGAATTAATAAAATTCATTAATGGCATTTAAGTCTTTTGGTTTTGGGCCTACAGATACAACTAAATGGATCTATAAATAATAGGCCTATATATATATTTAAAATATATATTAATTTTAAATTTAATATAAGTATAAATATATTATGAACAATAAATGAATTAAGAAACATGAAAATATTATTTTCTTAAATATACGTATCAATATTCAAAATAGATCATTTGAATATTATACATATTTTCAATACAAACCAAAATCGTATATCCTACACCATATATCATATACATATTTGAATATCATTTTTCAGTGTATAATGTCATTTTATACATAATATTAATATGGCAATTACGAGTGTTCAAGAATATTTTAAAAACTATCTTAAAATAAAATTTTAAATCTAAAATACAAACACAAACTTATAATAGGTTATTAATAACGAAAATAAACTAATATTGTCATATCAATAAGTTATTTTATATTATCATTTTTTATTTAGATAACATGATAAAATTTTATCAAATTCTAACGAATCACTAATTTATGTAATATTAATAAATATATGAGTAATTTAATCAATTTTTTAAAAAAGTACTATAAGATATTTTGTTATCGGATCAATAGTATCAGATCGCGGGTTAATAGTGAGTTTTTAGGTTTTTACCGGGTTATATCGGATTTTTAATTAACAAATTTTTCATTAAATCCGAACAGGATTATATACAATGTATCGGGTCTATAGGTTCAAACATGAATCTAGGTCAGATATGAAAACAAATTTTAAAACTCAAACATTATTATAGAACAGCTACCATATTTCGAACAAATACCATATTTTGAAGAGAAAAAAAACAAATGATAAAAACCTAAAAACTCAATTGTTATGGTTCGAAATGAAAAATAATGGTAATTTGTAAATCAGTTTTCGATTAATAAATGAAAAACAAACAAACCCGCGTTTTCTAAGCGCGGGTCAAAATCTAGTATGCCATTATAATCTACCAAAAAAAAAAAAAATCAAATATTTAAAACTTTTCCCCTTTTTTGTTTAGAAAGAATAATAAAAAAACTTATTAAACAAAAAAAAAGTCAGATAATTATTAGGTGAGGATTTGTCATTTACGGAAAAAAAAAATCATAAACCCAACCAAAAAAGTCAGATAAACTTTCATACATGCTAATAAAATCTACAATATTCAAATACTAACAACTTCCTTTTTTACAATTAAAAAAAACAACTTTTCCTTTTCTTTGTCACAAAAAAAAACTTATTAAACAAAAAGAAAGTTGAAAAAAAGAAAGATAATTATTAGGTGAGCAATGAGCATTATCATTTACGGAAGAAAAAAAATCATAAAGCCAACAAAAAAAAACGATAAATAATATTAGGCGACAAATCCCACGTTGTGTGTGGTGTAAATGTGGAAGGTGCCAGATCAAATGACGTGGCGATATCGCAATGGTGGACACTGTCTCTACGTCGCCAAAGTCTTACTTAACCGGTGATTACGACTACCATGTCGGCTACTTTATGAATGTTCGATCGTATATATCCGATACGATTATGACACGTGACATTCTACAGCGACGGTTAAAACCGTTTTTTTGCCCGGGAAAGTATTTTAGAGTCTTGGACAAAAAAAAGGGTATTTATAGAGTAGGGTCGCATATCTAACTAACCCTTGTATTTTTCGCGTGGTGCGAGTGTGTGAGACCCATGACAAGGACCATACAGATTATTAAATGTTCCATTTAACTATAGTTGGACTTGGAGAACATGATTTTTTTGCCGTATGCATTGCATATAACATGTGTTTATGCCGTGTGCATATATATAACCGGTTTGCTTAGTTGGAACACTGAGACCAGTATGGTGAGATTGAGATTTTTTCTTAATGATATAGTCTACAAAGAAATTAAAATTTAGCTGATCAAAAGAAAATAGTACAGTGCCTTTTGATTTAAAACCTTAGTAAATACTTCTTGGTTTATGGTATTTCTTGGGAATCACTCAAGGTTTTAAGTGTTGCAACCTTAGAACAACTCACAATAAAGTTTTCAACTCAAGTATTAGTATATGTATCTATAAAATTAGTATTTAAATATAGGCATCTCAAAATTATGGGAAACTCAACCCAAAGTATTTATTTGAGATATTATTGGATTTTAATTTATAAAATTTATATTTTTAATGGTTTGTTAATTTTGGGTTAGATATTCTTAATCAGGGTGCTCTTATAGCCGATGTGGTAGTCCAACAATTACTCTGTGTATAATGCCTACTTGCTGGCTATGTAGTAGGTCTAATCGGTGTTTTCTATTTGTTTCTTTACGTTTTTGTTTGTAAAAAATGTATTGGAAACCAACGCGGTTGGCCTAGTGGTAGTTGAGGAAGAAAATCCAATACGCTTCCCGCAGGTTCGACTCGCGTTGGTCACCCGGGCCCTCCCTGCTAATTCCTGGGGAGGAAATTATGTGGCTGCTGCGGGTCTCGTGGGATTAGTCGGTTGAACTCGGTCGCCGGATCCCCACGGTTAACAAAAAAAAAAAAAAAAAATGTATTGGAAAGATTGCTATCCTAAATGGCTATAAATGAGAAACTGCAACTAGCAAAAAAACTAAAAAATGTAAGAGAAGAATACGTTTCTATTTTTCAGAAACAAACAAATAGAATGATAAAGATATATTTTGTCATTTACTACTAAGCAACATGAGTGCAAACACCTGGATAACGTACTCTATATTCTACAACCTCAACCTATAATGTCATTTTAGTAATTGCAATCTTCGTTGAGAAAACTTTGATATTCACTTCGATAATGTTAAACTATGTATTCTGATTCCATATTTAATAAATCCATTCTTCGTTGAGAAAACAAAAACAAAAACAAAGAATCCAAATCATTCTGGTTTTGTAGAAAAAAAAATAATAACAAGGAAGAACATATATGTTACTTCGGACCAAAGCCTATACAAACTCTACCACTCACTCTCTCTTTCTAATTATCTTTTAACTCATCCTTGGAAGTACTAGAGCTCTGGTTTCAAACGACCTAAGATAACAAGAAAATATTAAAAAAAAAGTCAAAAACAAAAACAAAAGAAGGAAGAGACAGAGAGGTGAGACAAGCTAGCTGGTGCAGCTTTAGTTACCATTATTAGGTGAGAAACTAGACATAGTCGATGGGTTTGAGACGAACCCCATTTGGTAGAGGCTCTGTAGTTCACTCTCTAGTGTTGTCTGCACGATTACATATAGAAGAAATGTGTAAGAGAATTAAAAATGGTGCCAAAAAAACATGATATGTTGTTTCTACTGTTGCTTGCCTGATGTAATGGGTTGTATTGTGGATTTGTGGTGGTAGGAACGTTCGGTATCGTCCCTTGAAAACCACTGAAAGGATTCAGCCCCAGCGTAGGAGTACTACTTACATCTCTTGATTGCATAAGCTGAACGGAGAAAATGCAGCTTTATTAGTACTGATTCATAACTCCCAAAGTACTATTACTTATTTCATTGTCAAGTTTTGAGAGAGATTTCAATCTTCATACATCTTTGGCAAGAATCCTGTCTATGTCAATGTTGAGTTCTGGATTCACCGTGGCGAGTTTCATAGACAAAAACTGAGGAAAAAAAATCAGAAGGAGAGCCTCTTTCAGACCATACACAAGCAAACTAACTTGAACGTTTCAAGAATCTTGCGTTGTTGGGATGATTCTTACCTCAACTTGTTGTTGCAATGACTGAACATAGTTGATGATCTCATCGAGCATAACCGCTTTCCCAGTGATCTAGTTGAACAAAGTATCAACAACAAAGACTTCCATCAAAATTTTATTCAGAAATCAAAGAAAGTTAAAAGCCACCTCTTATAAGTACAATACCTTGTTGCATCCTGGAACAAGCTCTTGAAGCAGTCTCATCCTTTCACTGATCTTTTCTCTTCTAACCTTAAAAGAACAAACAAAAAAACAGCAAAACTTCTCAGAACCAGTTGTTGGCAGGAAAAAAAAAGTTCCAGTAATCAAATGATATGTTATTACCCTCTCTGCAAGACTGTGACTATTAGTAGCTTGACCTCTTCTTGCCCTCATATGAATGTAGTTTTTTTCTGGTGCTTCTTCGCTCTGTGAGCTCTCCTTCTCTTTACTCTGATCATTTTTGTGTTTCTTCTGGCTCTGATCACTTCCCCTTTGAGGTTCTTCTAGAAACTCCTCCACAGCTTTCTGCCAATGTAACAAGAGTCACTTGTTTCAGCACAAACCACATCACAAGAAGACTGACCAAACCTTGAATCTTAATGCTACCAAACCAAACCTACCTTGTTCCTTTGTGATGATTCGGCTTCGAGTTGCCTTCTTTTTCTAGATGGAGAAGCACCAAGAACAACATCATCTGAAACCTGATGTGACTCTCCAGCTCTGATCAATCTTCCAACACTTTCCCCTTTCTTGTCTGAACCAAGAACCGGACCACCACCTACACAATCACCAAAAGGAAGTAGACTGGGAGGCATGTCTGGATAACCAGAACCGGTCTGGTAATGAGGGAAGCAACTCATCCCTGGATTGTCCATCACCATTGAAGTGTAATGTGAGCTTGAGAAGCCACCACCACTGACAACTGGATCCCAATCTACAGAAGAGAAGAAATGATCTGTTGATGTAACTCCAACTCTAGAGACCCCACTCTCATCATCTACATGTTTAAACTTCATCTCACCTTCATTATTCTCACCACCCATTCCTCTGATTCAACCCTCAGAACTTGGTTTGGTGTACTTTGCAAGACTTGACAAGGGAACTTAAAACCAGTCTGTAGATTTATACAGTGGGAAAGAAAAGCAAAACAAATCAAGAGAGCATCAAACCTAATGTAGCAGAAGAGAAGTCAAGAGGAGAATAAAGAGAACAATCGATTTATTATAGGCAAAAAAAGCTGAGAACATTCAGAGCATAAAGTGGTAACAAGCAATGGATTTAGCTAACTTACAGCTCAGAGGAGCTTAACAAATAGGAAAAAGTAGATTCGCTTTTAAAGAGTGTGAGAGAGCAAAGTCACAGACAAGAAGCCAGATGAATGTAAGCTTGTGAGATCAGAGGGTCAATAATTTTGAATTTAAAATGAAGGCAACTTACACAACCCCATTGGACAGCATCAAGTTGTTAGGATCAGAGTGCAATAATTAGAGAATTAATAAATGGAAGGAAACTATAGAGACAAACCTTGTTTGAGATACTCCAAGATTGTGGTGCCCTTAGAAAGAGTACAAAACAAGAATCAAACTGTTCAGTGGGAGCTTTTACATTTTACAGTAAACCTAAACAAGATAAGAGATGGTACAACTCAATAGAATGGGTATCAAATGCTGTTTTTGCTTGTATTAGGGAGAATGAAGAATTTAAAGGGGAACAATATATAGGGGGAACAATAAAAATTGAAATAAATGAGAGATTCACAAGATGGGTACTTGAACAAACAACAAAGCAAGCATCAAGTTCCAAACTTTATAGCATCAAAGAAACATTAATAATAATTGTGTTTAAAGACAATAAAAGACCTAGAGAAAGAGAAAGCTGCTGAAGTCTAACACTGACAGAGGAGACATAATATGATTATTAAAACAAAAGACAGAACAACTACTGCCACAACTGCTTTTATTTGCTCTTTTCTTTTTCCATTATTACACAACCTAATCTACCTCTTTAGCTTGTCTGTCTTACTTTTTTTTTAATCTTTTTCTTGATAGATACATGTCTTAACTTTTACAGTCATTTTCAGTTTGGGTTTTTCAGTACTAATTATCTCAAAGTCTCATTGTACAAGCAAGAGGTTCTTCTCTTCATGCCCAAGCTTTGCTTTGAAGATTTTACTCTATGACATGTGCTTTAGAATATTATAACATATAAGTATACATACATGCATTTATATAGGATATATGATTACGTGTGTATGTGTAAGATAATATTATTTTTACTGACAGAAATTGCCAACTATATATTCTAACAGAAGACTCTTTGCTGTGCACACTCATATTTTTGTTCCGAGTGCCAACTACCATCTTTTAGAATAATTTTCCGGTCAGCTTTTCTACCAGCCGCGTGATTAAACCACTACGTTTTGATCTCATCTCTACGCCGTTGGATCCATGCAACATATTCTTATTCTTTTAATTTCTATTTTCCTTTCTCCGCTATTAACACACGTATATATTATATATATAAGGTTTATATATTTTCTTTTTGAAAGTCATTGTGCTGCATTCCTCAAAATTGAACGGTAGTTTGAAATTTTCTACAGTAAATGGAATATGGCACGAGGGACATATTGTTCTGTTTTTGTAAAATATTACTACCAATATTGCAACTTGAGAAAGGAAAACAAATACAGTAAAACCTTTATAAATTAACGATGTCGGTACTTTGAAATTTTATTAATTAATAGAGATATTAATTTACAAAAGTTTTCTTATTTAGAATTCTTATTTTAAGATATATATTTATTGTAAGCTAAGAAAAATATTTGATTTTAGTGTATAGACATTAATTGTTAGTTTTTGATATTTATATTAATTTTATTATATTATTTAGTGTATTTAATATATATTGCATATATTATAAATGTAGTTTTAGATATAATATTACTAAATCTCATAAAAATATATTAAGTGTTAAAAATATAAAGATAATTCCATTGTAAATATAAAAAAACAATATAATAATAGGTTCTTACTTATATAAAATATGTATAGATATTAATTATTAATTTAGAATTTTAATGGGACCATTTATTTACATAAATTGTTTTTAAAATATATTATCTTATTATTTTATCGATTTTTGTCAAATTTTGAACCGGTCCAAGTTGGGACCGGCAAAATTTATTAATTTATACTCCCTCTGTTTCTAAATGTAAGTAGTTTTAGCAAAAAAAGTTTGTTTCACAATATAAGTAGTTTACATATTTCAATGCATCTTTTTCATATATTGGATATTGTGTGACCACTGAAATAATATTAGGTTTTTAATAATTGGTTGAATTAATTGGTTATATGATATATTCTTTTAAATAACAATTTTCTAAATATTCTTGTTTTTGCAAAACTATTTATAATTAAAAACGGAAAGAGTAAAGATTATTAATTTATAGAATATTAATTTATAGAGATTTTATCGGATCTTTATTGAAATTGCAGCTATGAATTTACAGTGCGTAAAGTTTATCGAGGATCCTAAAATCTAGGTGAAACTATTTGGCTGTGCAAGATATCATTTTCCAAAAACAAGAAAAGCTAAACTGAGAAGACTTTTGACAACTTTTAAAGATTTAGTTGTCTTCTTTTCTAGAGTTTTTTTTTTTTTTAACTTATCTTTTCTAGAGTTACTAATACTCATTGAGATCATAACGAGTCCAGCTAAACTAAACAGTTGCCTTGAACCCGTCTCTCTAGCTAATGTTCCGTGATTGTTATCAGATATAGTACTAATAATAATTTTGTTAAACAAATTAATCCTAGATTAGTACCAAAAAAACATACTGTATAATATATCAGTGTCAGAGCAGGAAACATAAGGAATAAAAGGGAATCTAATCTACAATTTATTCGAAATAAACTAAATGTATAAAGTCGAGCTACAGCTGTGTTACAACTTACAAGACGTGGACACACTAGAGTCTCGTACTAGTTATAGGGCATGGGACAACTAACCCCCAACAACCATAATCATGGTCAAACTTTAAAAGTATTTGGTCAAACCAACAATCATACTCCCTCCGTTCTTTAATGATAGACGTTTTAGAAAAAAAATTTGTTTCACAAAGATATATTTTTTTGTGTTTTCTATGAAAAAATTGTAAAATTTAAAAAAATTAATTGACTTTATTGAATACTATTGGTTAAAAATTACTGAAAATTGAAAATTACAAAAAACAATATATTTATTATGGTAGTTTATTGTGTTTTCTTAATATGTTTGAAAATATTAAAAAGTCTATTTTTGTGGAACGAAGGAAGTAGTCGCTAATTAGCTGTAACTTGTTTATATAAAAGTGAGAGGCCTCTCGTGTCTGCTAGATGCGGCTGTCTATACATGTGTCTTGTTCCAAAAGCTATATTTATATTGATTTTTTCTACAATTAACATGATAATTGAAAGAGATAATTAATTAAGTAAAACTAGTGATGCTTTGGTATTTTCATATTAAAATCTATTTCCAAATTTATGAAAAAATTGTATTTTCTTTCAAACTTCTATAAACATTTGGAATATTGTTTATCGAATTATATTTCACAGCTACAAAACAATGTTGGAGTATGTCACTACTTAACATATTTTGTTCGTAATAAATCAACCAGATATGTGTATGTACCCTTGTAAGAGGCATGTATTTACAAATGTACTAGGAGTACTACTTAGGTTGGAAAATTAAATTATTTATTCAACTTGTAAATGCTGCTCATCATTGCAAACAAGGTAAGAGAATTAAGATCCAACCAAATTATGATAAGCGAGACTTGCACAGACTTGCACAACCAAATTAAGAAACGATGTAAGTTCTTTGAAAAAAAACGTTTTCTCTCTCTTCTCCGTTCTCTATCTAAATCTTTCACGGAGGAGATGATGAGAAAACTCAATCTCTCTTTTATTGTCTGATCATCTTGATCAGATCCTTTGAGAGAAAAAGCGAGGGAGTTCATCCCTTTATCTCACTGGTTTCTACTTTCGGTGAAGGTTTCCCGAGGTTCGGGCTTTTGGTTCCAGCATATAGTGGTTCCTACAACACGATATGGCTGGCTTATTGACTCCGGCGATTCACTTTTCACTCTAGTGATGTCGGCTGGAACCAGGGTAGCGATTTTGAATGGTTTACGGTTAAGATCTGAAGCGGTAGAAGTTTCTGCCTTGTGTTCGGTGGTTTGGCTCCTGGAAGAGATCTCGATTTAGATCGATTGAAGCTATCTGAAGAACGAACACAAAGGTATGTGTCACAGACGATGAATTTCCCTTACCTTCCAACATAGTCGTTGGAGGTTCCTTTCGTCGTGGTGGTCCCGGGTGATTCCGGTGGTTTCGAGAAGTTTAGTCCGATGGAGACGTCGGGCGGTGAAGAAAATGGGAAGTTAGCTGTGTTTCCCGGCGAGGTTCCGGCGAAACGATTCGTGTCTCTCCGGAGGAGGAGAATACGAAGGGAGTTAATGACACGTGTTGCCTCGTTGTTGAGGTTCTAACACCTGTCTTTCGACGTGTTAGGTTTTCGGTGAAGCCCGGATGGGCCTTCGTTTTGGGCTTTTCCTTATGTTTTTTCTTTGTTTTAGTTTTTTCGGTTGGGCCTTGGTCTTGTTCTGTATGGACTTTGCTTTCTGGACTTTGTCCATAAATAATAATACTCAGATGGACTTGCACACAACTCATTCTACTTAATATTTTCAAATTATATATGAATTTTATACAAGATATTTCTTATTAATAAATTATTTTAAAACAGTTTAAAAACAATTTTAACCGATAATATCATATGACATACATGTTAAACAGTCAATGTATCATTGTTCAGTATAATCTCAGATAAAGTCCTCACATCAAGTTTTATCACTAGACTGTCAAGTTACATACCACATCTTGATCGTAGATGTGCATAGTTGTCTTATTACCGATTAGCCAATGTACGGATATAATACTTCCTCCGTTCTTAAAAGATTCATATTTTAGGAAAAAAAATTTTGTTTCAAAAAGATACATATTTTATACTCTTCTATTTCATATTAAGTGTCGTTTTGGGTCTGTGTACACGGATTAAGAAAACAATTAATTTTGTAAATTTCCTATATAAAAACACAATTACCAATACACCTAACCATATTTCAACCAATAGAAAAATAAATTACTGAATAAAACTAATAAATTTTGCATTGAAAATCGAAAACGACACTTATTTTGTAACGAAAAAAATTTTCTACAACGACACTTATTCATAAACGAATGGAGTATTTTCTATGTAATTTTTGTCAACTAATAATGAAAAATTGTGAAGTTCAAGAATATTAATTGAATTTCTTAAAATTTTATTGGTTTTAAAATATAGAAAATATCAATTACAAAAAATTTTTAATATATTTTATTAAAAAGTGTGAAAATTTTAAAACGTAGATTTTTTAGAAACTAAAGGACTGCTGCTTAAATCTCTGTTCATGTGCTGTAAAAGAACTAAGAGTAATGACACACGTGGAAAGTGAGTAAAGGAATGATTAAGAAACCTTAATGGAGTTGGTTGAATTAAAGGAAAAAATTCCTTATCCCCTATATATTAATTGAGAAGCATTTGAAAAATTAGAACCTTAATTTTGTATTAATTAAAAAAAACCACAAATCCTAGGTGGCACTCTAAATGCCTTCTAAATTTCATTTCAAAGAATTCTAGAGCATCTAATATAAATTATAGTTTAATCTAATGGTGTCACATTATTCCATAATTATATAACACTAGAGAAATTATATTAACCTAAAATATAGGAAGTGTGTATTCTTTCCTTAAATAAAAGCTACGGAATTACCTAATATGATTTACATATATATGGCAATTAATGATTATGAATAA